>NC_133324.1:920522477-920667477 GCF_042186555.1 Aquarana catesbeiana
TGGTTGACAGCCAATCATGAGAGCAGTTGCACCAGAACTCTGAAATTCCCACAAAATCTAAATCCTCCTCGTTCAACAGTATTTCTAGTTCACCCATTTTTTTCCGCCAGGCTCCTGGCATTGGTGAACATGTCACTTAGTTTATACCGGTCGCATACTGTCCTCTTATTGGGTGTTCCGAGATTGCAAATAGGACTTGTCACTATACTTACCTTGGGTTTATGTGCTTTAGTCAACCTACCACTAATGCCCCCAATTCTTCCCTCTGGAATATGTTCATTGCTGACTATCTTTACCTCTGGACCCTCCCCCCATCGCCTAGTTTAAAAACCCCACTTTTCAGCCATCTTCACTCCCAGCAGATCTGCAACCTCCTCATTTAGGTGCAGTCCGTCCCTTCTATAGAACTGGTGACCGACTGGGAAGTCAGCCCAGTTCTCCAGGAACCCAAACCCCTCCTTACTACACCAGCTCCTCAGCCACTTGTTTACTTCCCTAATCTCCCTCTGCCTTTTTGGTGTGGCTCGATGTCCTGAGAGTACTACATTGGAGGTCCTTTTCCTCAATTTAGCTCCCAAGTCCCTGAAATCATTTTTTAGGACACTCCATCTGCCTCTGACTTTGTCATTGGTGCCAACATGCACCATGTCAGCCAGATCTTCCCCAGCCCGTCCCAGTAATCTGTCCATCAGATCTGTGATGTGCCAAACCCGAGCTCCTGGTAGACAGCATACAGTTCGGTGCTTCAGGTCTTTGTGACAGATTGCCCTCTCTGTCTATCTAAGAATTAAGTCCCCTCCCATCAGAATCGGTCTATCCTTTCCCTTCCCCCTCACTCTCACTGGAGGAGTTCTTCCCCTGGCAGCTAGGAGAGTCCCTCAACTCCAGCAGTGCTGGTCCCTGACCGGTTTCACCAATTTCACTCAATGGATCGTACTTATTGGGATGCTCCAGCCCAGGATCGGCCTCCCTGGCACTTCCCCCTCTATCCTTCCTAACTGTCACCCATCTACTCTTTTCTAGTGCCTGCACCTCTTTGTCTCCACCCGCCTCTGTGCTGGCCCCTGCCGGCACCTGCCGGGTATGTTCCTGGCTCTCTTTAGTATGGGGGTTTTTCTCAGTGCTGACAGTTGCTTCCCTAGATTCAGGGACAGTTGCTTCATCTGGTCCCAGGACCATTCCCTTAGAGCCTGAAGCCCTCTCATCCATGCCCTGGGCCCTTCCCACTGATTCAGGGCCCTTTACTTCTGTCGCGGACCCTTTATAAGCTCACACTGCTGCAACATATCATAGGGGAATTTACTAAAAACTGGAGCACTTAGAATCTAGTGCAGCTGTGCATGGTAGCCAAGCAGTTTCTAACTTAAAGGAGAAGTATGAGAATGCAAAAATAGGTAGTACATGCTATCCTCATACCTGCATTTCTTTCTTTCCTCAGCCCTTTAGTTTTTGCAGCATAGTCTTTTGACGATTCCAGAATCAGCCTCTGCAGGCTGGTGCTTCTGGAATTAATGGCATTTAACACCTTAGGCTATTTTCACACTAAGGCACTTTACATGCGCTATAGCGCTAAAAATAGTGCCTGTAAAGAGCCTCTCCTGTCACTCCAATGTGAAAGCCGGAGTACTTTGGAGCGGTGCGCTAGTAGGACGCTCAAAAAAGTCCTGCAACCAGCTTCTTTGAGGCGCTCCTAAAGCGCCACTGCCCATTAAAATCAATGGGCAGTGCCGGCAAAGCCCTTTTTTGGCCACTAGCGGGGATTAAAAGCTCCCCAAAAAGGTATGCAAAAATGGCAGTAAAGCACCTCTAAAAATAGTGGCGCTTTACCGCCGACGCCCCCCACCCCCCAGTGTGAAAGTGCCCTTAGTGTTTGCTTGTATATATGTGGTAACTTTTCATAGCTAGCTGTATGGCTAATGCTGCCTTCTGACATATGAAGAAAAGTGTCATTTCTGATCATAGATCAGTCTAGATTTTATCACCCATCCTGCCGACTACATTAAGCCCAAGTTCACACTGATGTGGGTTAGAAATCATGTGGGTTCAACTGAACTTGCACGATTTCAAACTGGCAATGCCGTCTGACTTCGGGAGCAATTTGACAGATATCTGTGTGGGTTCATGCACAAATGTCTATACAAATCGCACCCAAAGTCATCAAAATAATATATATCTGAATAAATAGTATACACTTTAATTAAAATAAGCAATATCAACTCACAGAAAAGAAAGCAATGATGCACATAGGTGAGCTGGATACCGTCCAGAAGCAGGGTCAGAGTGGATGATAAGGTCACAATGAGGTCCACTTCTCACTAGTATAGTGGAGTCCTGCTGGGACATCAGATATCCAGGAGAAAGTATGAAGGTGGTCAGCTGTCAAAGCCAGGGCACTCAGCGCTGCTGTTGCTTTTATGTCCTCACTGATCACCGCTTGCAAGATGGAGAACGGCCGTGCTGTGTCAGATCTCATCCAGAGCGAGGCTTGGAAGGCACCTGGCGGCACGGCGCGGGGCTGTGACATCACTAACATGTGACGCGTTTCCGAGCTTCTGTGTTGCAAATGGTGTGACAGCTGTGCTCCTTTTTCAAGCATAAAGGATGGAATAGGGAAGCGGTCTTAAATAGTGGGACAAGGGGCAGAGTCAGTGGGCGTGCATATATAATGATGATGGAGACATAAAGTGCATCACATACGATACAGGGAGCATATAAAAATCATATAAAAATCTCACAATATTACTGAACACAGAGAATATAACCAAGCGCAGAAAAAAATAAAAAGGAGAGAAAGAAGGAGGCTCATGATAAAATACACAAGTACAAAACTAACAAATCAATAAATAAATCTATCAATGAACCAATTAATAAAAAACTAACTATTAAAAAATGAATTAATAAAAAATGAATTAATCAATCGATCAAAAGATTATTACATGATTAATTATAGACTTAATAGATTCTAGTGAGCCCATTAGAAGGCGACTGTTGTCACTGGGGATGAGCCGAACACCCTCCTGTTCGATTCGCAGCAGAACATGCGGGAGCAGTGGTTTTTTTAATGCTTAAAGTAAAACAATAAAAATGAAATATTCCTTTAAATATCGTTCCTGGGGGTGTCCATAGTATGCCTGTAAAGTGGCGCATTTTTCCCCTGTTTAGAACAGTACCACAGCAAAATTGCATTTCTAAAGGAAAAATTGTCATTTAAAACTGATCGTGGCTGTAATGAATTGTCAGGTCTTGGCAATATGGATAAAACTCTAAAAAAAGAGCATAGGGCCCTTTGGGTCTGGTATGAATAGTACCCCGAACCCCGAATCCAATTTTTTTTTTAAAAATTTAAAAGGCAAGGCAAAGGTTGTGGGGATGAGGCCCCACGTTGAGGGAATGTGGCCTGGTATGGTTCAGGGGGGGGGGCGCTCTCTCGTCCCCCCCTCTTTTCCTGTGGCCTGCCAGGTTGCATGCTCGGAAAAAGGTCTAGTATGGATTTTGGGGGGACCCCTACGTCATTTTTGGTGCAGGGTTCCCCTTAAAATTCATACCAGACCTGAACTGTCTGCTATGGATTTTGGGGGGGGACCCCACGCCATTTTTTTTTTAAATTTGGCGCAGGGTTCCCCTTAATTTCCATATCAGACCCGGAGGGCCTGGTATGGATTTTGATTCGGGGTTCCCCTTAATATTCATAATAGTCATCCTAGTAATGGACAGGGGGGAGATCCCATGCTCTTTTTTTCAATTATCAGTATCTATATTCCTGAGACCCGACAATTCATTACAGCCGCGATCAGTTTTAAATGACAATTTTTCCTTTAGAAATGTCATTTTGCTGTGGTACTGTTCTAAACACGGGAAAAATGTGCCACTTTACAGGTATACTATAGACACCCCACAGGCACAATATTTAAAGGAATATTTCATTTTTATTGTTTCACTAAGCATTAAAAAAATCACTGCTCCCTCTTTTTTTGCATTGATACATGTCCCCTGGGACAGGACCCGGATCCCCAAACACTTTTTATGACAATAACTTGCATATAAGCCTTTAAAATTAGCACTTTAGATTTTTCATGTTAGTGTCCCATAGACTTTAACTGTGTTCCGGCAGCTTTCAAATTTGCCGCGAACATCGCATATTGTTCGCTGTTCGGCGAACAGGCGGACACCTGATGTTCGAGTCGAACTTACATTTGACTCGAACATCTGGCTCATCCCTAGTGGTCACCTGTGCAGTGTGCACCATTCTCAATATAATGACATATATACATGCGTATATAATCATGCACACACATATACACAAGCAGGATTGCATGTGCACACATGTATGCATAACATACCCAAACAAGTATCACAAGACTAACCAATCCAATTAACTGAATAAATGGTGTATAGCCCAGAGGAAGTGTTATCAAGTTGTTATCATAGGGTTCTACATTATATGCATACACAAGGACTAAAAAGATATACTAGTCATATGGGAGATGTTTTTAGATGTGGGATAAATCCATATGTGAGATCTCAGATTTAATGACTAGAAAGGGTACTTGGTTATTTATTTAATTGAATATACCTAGAGGGGTGGGGAGAAAAAGGGGGGGGGGGGGGGGAGAACCGAGAGTGACTTACTGAAAGGCCCCCAATCTCAAAAACAAGATAGCTCCCAGTAAACTAAAACCTGTTCACGTCAGTCCTCTGGTCTTTTTACCTTTTGTGGGCATGCACCAGTGCCGAAAGGCTTTGTGCAAAACTTGTCAATTTGTCCAACATGGAAAGAAATCCTTTTGCACTAAGGGTAGAACTTACCAGTTGGACAACTTTTTCAATTGTTCATCAGACTTTGTGGTCTATGGACTCACTTGCCCCTGTGGGTTGATATATGTTGGCTGCACCATCTTCCCTCTAAGGCAGAGGTTCGGCCAACATAGAAGACTCATTGAAGGGGGAGAGGATAAACATAGTGTTCCACGGCATTTTGCCAAGTTTCATCAAAAATCCACTGCTGGCCTGCAGGTGTGGGTGATAGAACAAATACCAAGGTCTCTCACGGAGGCCGAGCGTTTCAAAAAACTATGCGCAAGAGAGACCTTCAGGATTTACAATCTTGATGTGCTCTCTCCTGGAGGCCTCAACGAGGCCATTGAGATGGCCACAGTATTATAATCTTGGTCCATTGATCTGAATTTACTCTATATTAGATTATATATAGTCATGTGTATGTGTTCTCATAATCATCAATATATTATTTATTACTGATTTGTTCCTATTCGTTTTTAATCACACCATTTATCATCATGAAAGATTTCATTTTTCATCTCCCATGGGGGTGGCTGGGTCGAAGCCCTTGTGAGTATTCATCTTCAAGGCCTAGAGATGACCCACATAGTTACATGCTCCTCCCCTATCTCCTTTTTCCCCCCTCCATATTTCCTTTCCTTACTCTCGCTTTCTCTACTTTTTTTCTCGCCTCTATCTCTCTCTCCCCCCCCCCCCCCCCTATGCATATTCAATTAAATAAATACCCAAGTACCCTTTCTAGTCATTAAATCTGAGATCTCACATATGGATTTATCCCACATCTAAAAACATCTCCCATATGACTAGTATATCTTTTTATCCCTTATATATGCATATAATGTAGAACCCTATGATAACAACTTGATAACACTTCCTCTGGGCTATACACTGTTTATTCAGTTAATTGGACTGGTTAGTCTTATAATACTTGTTTGTGTTATGTTATGCATACATGTGTGCATGTATATATGTATATTGAGTATGGTGCGCACCGGACAGGTGACCACAGTCGCCTTCTAGTGGGCTCATTGGAATCTATTAGGTCTATAATTAATCATGTAATAATCTTTTAATCAATTGATTTATTCATTTTTTATTAATTCATTTTTTAATAGTTTTCTATTAATTGTTTTTTTGATTAATTAATGTATTGATTCTTTAGTTTCGCACTTGTGTATTTTATCATGAGCCTCCTTCCTTTTTCTTTTTTTCTTTTTTCTGTGTTCGGTTATATTCTCTGTGTTCAGTAATATTGTGAGATTTTTACATGATTTTTATGTGCTTCTCATATCGTATGTGATGCACTTTATGTCTTCATCAATCATTATATATGCACGTCCACTGACTCCGCCCCTTGTCCCACTATTTAAGACTGCTTCCCTATTCCATTGTTTATGCTTGAAAAAGGAACGCGGCTGTCACACCACTTGCAGCATGAAAACCCGGAAACACGTCGCATGTTAGTGACATCACAGCCCTGTGCCGCCACGTGCCCTCCAAGCCTCGCTCTGGATGAGATCTGACACTGCACGGCCGTTCTCCATCTTGCAAGATGATAAAAGAGGTGATCAATGAGGACATACAAGGAACAGCAGTGCTGAGTGCCCCGGCTTTGACTGCCCACCACCTTCATACCTTCTCCTGGAAATCTGAAGTCCCAGCAGGACTCCACTATTCTAGTGAGAAGTGGACCTCATCCTGACCTTATCATCCACTCTGATCCTACTCCTGGACGGTATCCAGCTCACCTATGTGCAACATTGCTCTCTTTCATATGAGTTGATATTGCTTTTTTTAATTAAAGTGTATACTATTTATTCAGAGGCGCCCCTCTCCTTGTCTTTCTCAGCTCTACTGGATTTCTGGATTCTGGTCCATTGTGGTGGCAGCCCTGACTCGCAGACCCATTATCCATCATAATCATATACCCATTGCTGGGCTTTTATGGATTTTATTATATGGTCACCTTTGAGGTATTAGTGTGTTGCGCCTTTTACATGTATTTACCAAAAGTAGTACAGAAAGTACTTTTGGGAATCATTGCAGAACCGCAAAGTCGACGTCGCACCAATTCGGACGATGCCATTGCTGCCAAATCGGCCCAAAGCGAACAGGTGCTTAAAGAGGAACTGCAATCTGCTCACATAATTTGGTATGATTATAATGCAATAGGAGACCCTTATTGGGTACTAATGAGGCTGCGCTGATGGGCACTGTTGAGGCTGCATTGATGGGCACAGATGAGGCTGCATTGATGAGAACTGATGAGGCTGCGTTAATGGGCACCGATGAGGCTGCGATGATGGGCACCAATGAGGCTGCTTTGATGGGCACTGATGAGGCTCCCTTGATGGGCACTGATGAGGCTGCACTTGGTACCCACGTACATGTACAGAGAGGAAGCGGTGGGGCTCTAAGAGGAAAAGGTGGAACCTTAATAGGAAGAGGTGTGGTTTACAGATGTCTGGGCATGTCTTAAACAGGAAGGGGTGTGACATTGACAGGAAGGGGTGGGTCATATTTAAATTAGGAGGTGCACAAGTTTAGTCAGGTCTAGGGCAGCACAAAACCTAAATACATCACTGCAGTAATGCATGGAATGCCTGTGTGCTGTCACATCCATACAGGGCCGCTGATATAAATCATGGGGCCCCGTACAGCCTACCTGATGGGGCCCCCTTCAGCCCAACCTCTGGTCCCGCCCCTATACAGAGAGGCTAGGGTATAATGACAGGCTAGTGTATATTCATAAAGGCTAAATTGTGAGCGTGGCTAATTTAAAAATATGCTCCACGCGGAGCTGAAAAACAGACGTGGTTTAAATTATGCTTAATTATTGGGCATGGCTTAAAGAGGTGTGGTGTGATGACTGTGTGTAAGCTGCAGATGACACTGCGCTGCGTTCAAAACTGCATTGTCCAATTTCTCACAGTCAAACAGTGCTACATGAAAAAGGAGATGCTATTTATGTCAGCTAAGCCCAGTTTAAGAAAAAAAACTTTTTTCTAAACTTTTAATGAGAAGTAATATTATGTCTAAGGGCCGGTTCACACCATGCCTGCATCTGAAATGTGAAGGAATGTGCTGTGGATTCCTGTACAATTCAACCTGTATGCAAAACACACTGCTTTTGCGATCTGTAGCAGGTGTCAATAAAACGCAGGTCACAAACGTAGTGTGTTTGCCCTGCAATTGCCAGCCCTTGATCACCATGTCATCTGGTTGCAGTCCATGTAAAAAAGTAGTGCATACACTACTTTTGGTGCATTGCAATTTTAGCCCATTCAAAATGAATGAGCTTGAAATTGCGCTGCACATACCCGCATGTGAGTTGCACAGGAATGCACAGTGCGTTCCTGTGTGATTCAGCTCCAGGCATGGTGTGAACCAGTGATCTAAAAATTTAGACAGAAGTAATAAAAGGTGGGGTTTGCTGACATTGATGGCATCTCCTTTTTCATGTAGCACTGCTGTGAGAAACCCAATCGAACAACTTTGTGGTCACAGTAGTGTAGTGTTCTGAAGCGGCTCCCAATCCTGCTGTCTTGGGCCCCCCTCACAGTTGCAAAACACCAGGGCCCTGTTGCAAGTGCGATTTTTGTGACCCTGGTAGTTCTGACACACTCGTGACTGTGATCCAGCTTTGAGAGGAGTTTGTAGGGGGTCAGTATGGTTGTAACTAGATTGAATAGTTAGAAGGGAATGTCTGAGGCTGGGCATACATTGTGAAAGCATACATGAGATGCCAGGCCTTAACACTTTAGATATCCAAAAATTCCTCTCTGGTGGTGGATAAAGTATAACGCCAATTAAAGATCAACTGCCTCTCCATCACCCATTCAACCCTTTCTAAAAGAGAAGTATCTTATAAAGTCTACTTTAGGCCTCATTTACACGGGCATTCCTACAGTAAATATTCTTCCAATAGTCCTTTTCCAAGATCTATCTGTAAGTAGGTGCAGTTAGCTAGTCTGCCACTACGTGGCTCTGTGAGAGAATAGTGTCTGGTCATAGAAAACAGGGTCATCAAGTGCTAGGTCCCTTTTGGCTAGGACACTCCTGTAATGATGTCATGTGTGCGTCAGTGCCCACATAAAAGCCAGGTTGGGAGGGGCCCACCTGCCGTTGGGGCATGAGAGCCAGGGACCCCACCTTCAGATAGATGTACTCAGCAAGTCGAGACCTTGGACAAGGATGGAGGACAGGAAGAGGTAGACCTGCACCCAGAAGATCTAGTTGTAGACTTCCTGACACTTATGGTGGTGGAGGCTAGAGCTGGTTGCAAAAGGTCTTTTAGGCCAGGCAAGTGTTCCCTGGGGTGAGGCTATCGCCATGGAGGACCTGTGAGACATGTACCCAAGCAAAAGATGACTGCAGTAATCCTGTCTCAGGAAGACTACCTGCAAAAGAGTAGTAAGCAGGACCCAGACAGCCTAAGGCAAACCAGGACTCTCTGAGTAAGTACTATATTACCCTGACAGGAGAGAGACTGAGTAGGGTAGGATGGCTTACTAAAATGTACTGTGTGCTGCTTTCACATGTGACTGCTGCGGATCGTAATTGACAAAGTACTGTCCAATGACCCTGGATAGTAGGTCTATGTGATGTGACTGGCATATTTAAAGTGATTGTAAAGGCAGAAGGTTTTTTTCTATGCATTAAGATAAAAAACCTTCTGCGTGCAGTAGCCCCCCTCAGCCTCCCTAATACTTACCTGAGCTCCATCTAGATCCAGCGTTGTTGCAGGAGTGTTTCGGCTGTCCGGGACTCCCCTACTCATTGGCAGAGACAGTGCCATTGGCTCTTGTTGCTATCAATCAAAGTCAGTGAGTCAATAAGGAGAGAAAGGGGGCAGGGCCGGGACACGGCTCCCTGTCTGAATGGACACAGGGAGCTGTGGATCGGCTCCGGTGATTGTAAAGGCAGAAGGTTTTTTTCTATGCATTAAGATAAAAAACCTTCTGCGTGCAGTAGCCCCCCTCAGCCTCCCTAATACTTACCTGAGCTCCATCTAGATCCAGCGTTGTTGCAGGAGTGTTTTTGGCTGTCCGGGACTCCCCTACTCATTGGCAGAGACAGTGCCATTGGCTCTTGTTGCTATCAATCAAAGTCAGTGAGTCAATAAGGAGAGAAAGGGGGCAGGGCCGGGACACGGCTCCCTGTCTGAATGGACACAGGGAGCTGTGGATCGGCTCCGGTGCCCCCATAGTAAGCTGCTTGGTGTGGGGGCACTCATCAGGAAGGAGGGGCCAGGAGCACCAAAGAGGGACCCGAGAAGAGGAGGATCTGGGCAAAACCACTGCACAGAGCAGGTAAGTATGACATGTTTGTTATTTTTAACAAAAAAAAACAAAAAAAAACTTTAGTATCACTTTAAAGTAGGACTAGTGATGTGCAACAACTCTATCTTTTGTGTGGACATACCTTCCTTGGGGTATAAAGGTTAGTGCTTGGGAATGTCATGAGGAGGCCTCTGGCACAGAGATGGGCACAAGAAGCTAAAACCTCAAGCGGGGGTGTTATTGAGGCAGGGGATGGACTTGTGCTCTTGGCTACAACACACAGCCAACCGCAAGCTCCCTTACATACCAACATTGGGATCTCAGTACCGAAAACTCCTTTTCCATTATGGTGGTACAGACTAATGGAAGTTTTGCTCCAGAGTCTTTTGGCTGATAAAAATGTGAAAGCCGGAATGCATATCAACTGCAAATCTGTTCTAGTAATCCCTGTACATTTTTGCAGCACATCCTGTGTCCTAAGGTGTACCATGTTAATGCTCCAAATTTACGCAATAAACCAATCAGGGTCAAACACCATAAATCTCTGCTTCAGCAAATGAGTGGAAATCAGGACAATCTGTTAGCCTGTGTGATCCTGGGTGGCTCAGAGTACTTTGATTTCATAAATCAGCACTTCTCTAATGACCGAGACTGTCAACTTTACACATTTAACATTAGAGCACACCAGAGGCACATTAAATCCAAGTTAAACAATCCCTGACATGTCTCAGACTAATCACACACTGTGAAAGCCCTACATTCCCCACCAGAATAAAAAAGACAATAACAACTGCCATAAAGTGTTTTGTCATGTAGTCAGATTTTAACTTGTTGTACATTTTTTTTTAAGTTCATACTTTATTTGTTGCAAAGCTCAAACTTTTTAAAATAACTTAATTCTAATTAATTAAAAGAATTAGAATTAGAATTGAGTTTTCAGGGATTTTATGAAGCTAGACAGAGAAAGAGATAGAAGAAAGCTTATGTAAGGAGTTCCAGAGGAAGTGAGAGGCTTAGAAAAAAGTCCCTCATGGGAGTAGGTGACAAAGGAGCAGGCAGAAGTTCTTGGGAGGAGCAGTTTGGGTGCTTTTTAGGGACATGGTTGGTGAATGAAAATCTGACCTTGAGCACTGAGTTTGTCACAGGCCAGCAGAGGGCTTAAATCCCACTAAAGCCGTGTACACACGACCAGATTTTTCGACGGAACGAACAAACCCGTCGGACAATCCGACCGTGTGTGGGCTTCATCGGATCTTCAGCTGACTTTTTCTGTCGAAAATCAGACGGACTTTAGATTTGGAACATGTTTCAAATCTTTCCGATGGACTCGAGTCCGGTCGAAAAATCCGCTCGTCTGCTTTCAGAGTACCTGAACAATACCCGTAGATGATTGGCTACAGGTGTAGTTCGGCCAACAATTTTCAGCCAGGCTCCTGCACCAAAGGCAATCAAGTAATCAAGCCAGTAGGGCCACCCACTGTTAGAATTTTGGACAATTCCTCTGAATTGATCAAAATTCATTCCGTGTACGGCCAGGTTTAAAATAGATCAAGATGAACCCTTGAAATAATTTGAAGGTCTCGGAAAACCCCTATGGGCATAGTGTGCCAGCAGAAGAGATTACACAGAGGCTGAGTAATATGAACTGTATATTGTAAATGTTCCAACCAGGCCCATCGTGAGAGCACAGCCATCGGTGAACCAATTATGGGATACACAGCAGCAATTCTGTAGCTTGAACGCTGCTGACAGCTTCTACAACGAGGAGTAAATGCTGTCTGGCTTGTCCAAACCAAATGAGAGGCTTCCTTAGTGGAGATGGCATAGTCTCTGCACTTTCCCTGCTCATCTGGAACCTTTCCCTGCCATTAAGTGCTGTCTCCAACAGATGGGGAACCTTTCCCTACACGACCCACTTGAACAATGCGCACCAATTCAGGGGGGACAAAGAGTTAAATAAGCTCTGCCCTCACCTAAAATGGCCACAGAGGTTATGAGGGGCCCAGTATCCAATCAGATAGCTGCTGCCAGGTGACAGCGGGAAGTCAGAGAGGAACTAAAAGGTGCACAAGCAACAGGTATAACCGCAGCCTTGAGAGGATTGTAAAGCAAGGCTATTCAAAAATTTGGGGGAGATTCAAAAGGAGTGGACTATGGCTGGTGTAAGTGCTTCAAGAGCCACTGCACACAGACGTATCCAGGACTTGGGCTACAACTGTCACATTCCTTGTGTCAAGCCACTCCTGAACCAGAGACAACATCAGAAACATCTTACCTGGCCTAAGGAGAAAAACAATTGGACTGTTGCTCAGTGGTCCAAAGCCCTCTTTTTGGATGAAAGTAAATTTTGCATTTCATTTGGAAAGTCTGGAGGAAGAGTGGAGAGGCACAGAATCCAAGTTGCATGAGGTCCAGTGTGAAGTTTCCACAGTCAGAGATGATTTGGGGAGCCATATCATCTGCTGGTGTTGATCCACTGTGTTTTATCAAGTCCAAAGTCAGCGCAGTCCTCTACCAGGAAATTCTAGAGCACTTCATGCTTCCCTCTGCTGACCGGCTTTATGGAGATGTTGATTTCATTTTCCAGCAGGACTTGGCACCTGCCTACATTGCCAAAATTACCAATACCTGGTTTAATTATCATGGTATCACTGTGCTTAATTGGTCAACAAACTGGCCTGACCTACACCCAATAGAGAATATGTGGGGTATTGTCAAGAGGAAGATGAGAGACACCAGACCCAACAATGCAGAAGAGCTGAAGGCTGCTATCAAAGCAACCTGGGCTTCCATAACACCTCAGCCGTCCTAAAGGCTGATCGTCTCTGTGCCAGACAAAATTAGAACGTTCCATAGCTCAACTCACCAACCAGTCTGCCAACCGACCAAAAATACCTGTCCAACAGTCTGCGTTAAAAAAAGGGATTTAGTTAGCACGTATTTGCAAATGCATGCATAAGCTGCAAGGCTTCTTCACGGCCCCCTGTGTATTGCTTGCAGTCCTAACACTACTGAATTTATAAGTGTCTCCACAATGGAAGCACATACATTAAATGGATAGATGAGGGGCAGATGGGCCTGGAGGCAGCCCAATCCCCCTTAATAGAACAGGAGCACACTGGACACCCAGCAATAGCACAGTGGCAGCGAAGGTGCCCAGTGTGTCCCCGCACCATATTTTCAGCAGTAAGAAACAAACGGCCCCTGCCCCACCTATAACTGATTTTCACAGCAAGGAGCACATGGAAGGGCAAACGCATGAAAGACAAAAACAGAACATTCCATAACTCAACTCACCAATCAGTCTGCCAACCGACCAAATTAACCTGTCCAACAGTCTGCGTTAAAAACAGGCCAGTTATAGGTGGGGGCAGAGGCCATTTGTTTGTTACTCGTCTCTGTGCCACGCCACATTGATGCAGTAATAAATGCAAAAGGAGCCCGAGCATACTATACTGTACATGGACATACTTTTCAGTAAGCCAACATTTCTGTATTAAAAATCTTTTTTTTTAATTGTTCTTATGTAATATTCTAATTTTCTGAGATACTGAGTTTTGGGTTTTCATTAGCAGTAAGCCATAATCATCAAAATTAAATGAAAGAAATACTTGAAATATATCACCGTGTGTCTAATTATTCAAAATGATATATGAGTTTCACTTTTTTAATTGAATTACTGAAATAAATGAACTCTTTAATGATATTCAGATTTTTGGAGATGCACCTGTATATGTATTCTAGAAACTAAACACAGAATAACCGCCTTCTAGGGGTACTGGAGGGGGTCATCCTGGATGAGATAACTAGGACGGCCTTTGCCAGAGCATTGTTTCAGGCAAGAAAAACAATACTGCTGAACTGGAAATCTGCCACACCACCGATGGTCAAAACATGGATCCAACAGATGGGTAAAACCCTTGTCATGGAAAAATACATATACCAGCATACGGGGGAACCCTGGGAAATGTGATAAGCTATGGGATGCATGGCTTGACACGCCAGGTATAAGTCCTGGAGAACTGGTACAAATGAGGTTGCTTAGATGTACATAAAGGTACCTGGAGACACGAGTAGATGAGCAAAGCTGCAAACCCTAGAGCAGTGATGTAGATGTTAGGAGTATTGACTAGGTAACTAGAGATTGAAAAGATATGCTGGTTAAAAGGAATTTTATTAAAGTTATTTTTCTTTACTACGAACTGTATACATAAACATGTACTTGTGAACAAAGAGATTAGGCTAACTGGCTGTATACATGACATGCAATTGACGATACAAAATGCAATACCTTACTTGTATGGTGATATTTTATGTTTCTTGAGCAATAAAAACCTTTTTGATTTAAAAAAAAAAAAAAACACAGAATAACCCAATTTATGATACACAGGAAAATTTAAGCTACACTGCTTGACTGCCGAAACACAAACATTTGGCAGCCGTGGGTAGACCATTATTTGCCTCCCAATTTCGATCAATCACTGCTGGAGCCTTAATCACTCACTGCAGGATAGGTGGTCCTGCTTCTGGCCTCTGAGACTTTGTGTTCCACCTGACCTGAGAGTGACTCCAAACCCTCCACTCTCTCTTACCGTTACTTACTTTTTTCCTCTCTACCTACTCTTTTCTAAACTTTACTCTAGCTCTTACTTTTGTTTGCACTTTACAATGATCGCTTGTCAACAACCACTCTGAGTGGGGAATTTTGGAGCTGTTAAGCGTATCATTTCTCCTGGAGATAGAAAAGACTATGGGGTTGATTTACTATAGGCAAATAGACTGTGCACTCTGCAAGTGCAGTTGCTCCAGAGCTTAGTAATTGAGGTAAGGCTTCACTTTGCGAAGCGTACCCAATCACATGCAAGGAAAATAAAAGAAAAACAGCATTTTTGCTTGCACATGTTTGGATGATGGAAGTCAGCAGAGCTTCTGCTCATTTACTAAGCTCTGGAGCAACTGAACTTTGCAAAGTGCACAGTATTTTTGTCTTTAGTAAATCAACTCCTATGCAGGCTACTACATTCTTACAGAGCTCTATGTAATTCTTAAGTTCTTTTTATTACTATGTGCACAATTGGTATAACTTGTAAAAATGACAATCTGTTAATTATCCACTTGCCGACCGCTGCATGCCGATATTTACGTTAGCACAATGGCAGCGGTGGGCAAATGGGTGTACCTGTACGTCCCCTTTAATTGGCGGGGTTAGCGCGCCAAATAAAGGGGACGTGCCAATTAGCGAGCCCTCTCCGGTCTCCCAGTGATCGTGTCATGGAGCTGCAGAACGGGGAGATGTCTATGTAAACAGGGCCTTTCCCCGTTCTGCCTTGTGACATGACAGAGATCACTGCTCCCTGTCAAAGGGAGCGAGCAGTGATCGCTGTCATGTGAGTTGTAGCCCATCCCCCACACAGTTAGAATCACTCCCTAGGACACACTTAACCCCTTGATAGCCCCCTAGTGTTTAACCCCTTCCCTGCCAGTGTCATTTACACAGTAATCAGTGAATTTTTATAGCACTGATCGCTGTATAAATTACAATGGTCCCAAAATAGTGTCAAAAGTGTCCACCATAATGTCACAGTCACGATAAAAATCACAGATTGCTGCTATTACGAATAAAAAAAAAATAATAATAAAAATGCAATGAATCTATCCCCTATTTTGTAGATGCTTTAACTTTTGCGCAAACCAATCAATATACGCTTATTGCGATTTTTTTTTTACCAAAAATATGTAGAAGAATACATATTGGCCTAAACTGAGGAAAAAAAATGTTTTTTTATATATTTTTGGGGGATATTTATTATAACTTACAAAAAATTGACGCTCTTTTTTTTTGTTTATAGCGCAAAAAATAAAAATTGCAGCGGTGATCAAATACCACCAAAAGAAAGCTCTACTTGTGGGAAAAAAAGAATGTCAATTTTGTTTGCGTGCAATGTCGACAACCGCGCAATTGTCAGTTAAAGCGACGTTGTGCTGAATCGCAAAAAGTGCTCTGCTCAGGAAGGGGGTAAAATCTTCCGGGGCTGAAGCTGTTATGGAGTGTATTGCACCATGGAACTTGGCTTGGGGATTGTAAGTGCCTGTACACTGATGTGTTATTTACTTATTTTCAATAAAATCTTTGAATGGAAATAAATACATAAATACTTAATCGGCATCATCACCTTTGTAACGATCCAGCACAGGAGCAAATTTTCACAATTTTAATTCTCTAAACAACCAATCCCTCTTCTCAGCACATTACAGCAAGGGAGCCAGGCTCTTAGCTTACCCCTTAACAGCTTTCCCAGAGCTGCTCGGTGTCTTGTGAGTCTTCAGGCTACACAGACAAATTTAGCATATTCTGCAAAAACACTGCCAATTATAGTGACAGAGAATGACATAGACATATATTCTGGTTCCAGACTCAGACCTATAGGTTCCCTAATTTGCATGTTATCTGCTCTCCTTCCAGGTTAAATTGAATATTTTATTTAAGTTTGAACTTGACTGATGGCTGTTTGCCTTTGAAATGTATAGCGATTGTCCTTAACAAGTCTATGACTCTGTATAGATACATGATTTCATAATGAAATATTTGTATTTCATGCACTTCTAGGTCCTACTCCTCCCGAATGATTTTCTGCACTCTGTTTAACTAAAGCCAATATTAAAGAAATCAATTGGTTTGATGTATTATTTAGTTCATTATATGACCAATTAAATGTATTAAATAATATTTAATTAAACCAAGACACCTGCTTAAGCCTGATATGTATTTAATTCTGAAACTTGTAGGGGTTTACAGATAATTAAACCATTCATAATCACATTGCTCTACTTGGTAGTGTCTGCGTTATCAAATCTTCATACAGACTACTGTGTGTAAATTCCTGGTTTTCTAAGACTAGGTTCACATCTGAGCGCGTGCGGAAAGGTGGGTAATCACACGCCTGCCCGCACCCACAGAAAAAAACACAATGGGGGTTATTTACGAAAGGCAAATCCACTTTGCACTACAAGTGCACTTGGAAGTGCAGTTGCTGTAAATCTGAGGGGGACGTGCAAGGAAAATAAAAAAACAGCATTTTAGCTTGCACATGATTGGATGATAAAATCAGCAGAGCTTCCCCCCATTTCAGATCTACCCCTCAGATTTACAGCGACTGCATTTCCAAGTGCACTTTCAGTGCAATTTCAAATGCACATTGCACATGTAGTGCAAAGTGGATTTGCCTTTCGTAAATAACCCCCATTAATCCAAATGGCAAATGACAAAGTGCAGCGCTAGGTCAGTACAGAAAAATGACCCTGTACATGAATATCAGGTGTCAGATAAAGTGCAAATGTGCAATTCAGTCCATTGAAATGTGCAATCAAAAAATTGGAACAATAACCAAATGTGCAATTCAATGCAATGAATGCATAATAAAGCAAACAAAATAATTGCTAAATAGCTAGATAAAGTGCCGATGTGAACGTCAGTATATTGAAATGTGCAATCCGAGAGACTAAAACAATAACCAAATGTGCAATTCTATGCAATTAATGAGCAATGGAGCTGACAAAAAGTTGCATACAAAAGTTACACACAAATGCTGAAATGAGATAATAATAAATTCTATATATTTCCCGAAAACAAAACTATATCAAAATGTGCAATTCTATGCACAAAATGGCCAATAGAGCAAACACAAATCGCATACAAAAAAGTTTACACCATAAGTGCTAAAAGTGCAATATAAGTGCAGAAAAAGTTTGTACGTGGCCGACATCCAATGAAAGTGACTTCAAGTGCAATATAGAGCATAAACCGAATACTTGACACCGTGATACCGTCACCTCCTTAAGATAAAAGGCTTACCAGAAAGCCTGCAACCTCCCTTACTCAGGGAGGTCAAACAGCGCTTAATAGAATCAAGGGTCCACTGGTGGAGAATTTAGACTTCCCCCTCCGATCATCCGAGGGCAGCTAGACAGCATAAACAGCAAGGTGATGATATGCAGGAAGAAAAAACTTGAATAGTTTAGAGTGTCTCTTTATGGCGTATTTATTGATAAAAAGCTTTGAGCAGCTACATAAAAAACTCTGGAAAGCATTCTCCAGTTCAAAACAAACACAGAGATATTCTTGCAAGAAAAAAATTCGTACAGGTCTGTAAGATCAAATTGCGCATGCGCAAAAACGTGTGTGCGTAGCGTCCCAGGAACGCTTGCAAGAATATCTTGCGTGAATATCTCTGTGTTGTTTTGAACTGGAGAATGCTTTCCAGAGTTTTTTATGTAGCTGCTCAAGCATTTTATCAATAAATACGCCATAAAGAGACACTCTACACCAGGGGTCTCAAACTGGCGGCCCTCCAGCTGTTGCAAAACTCCAAGTCCCATCATGCCTCTGCCTGTGGGAGTCATGCTTGTAACTGTCAGCCTTGCAATGCCACCAGTTTGAGACCCCTGCTCTACACTATTCAAGTTTTTTTCTTCCTGCATATCATCACCTTTTTCTGTTTATGCTGTCTGGCTGCCATCGGATGATCGGAGCCGGAAGTCTAAATACTCCACCAGTGGACCCTTGATTCATTCGCTATTTTAACACACCTGTGTGGGCAATGAGCGCACTCTCTGCGCTCCAAGCCCACCCTATTTTAAAGCCTATTAGAGCCTCTGGTCAGTGCTTCAAAAAAGCACATCTGCCATAGGAATTCAAGAGAACCCTGGACGTATGGATGGGGGGGACGTTGGATCGGGGGGGCGACCTGCGCCCTTAATGGATGGGCCGCCCCTGTACAGATGCCCATTCAACTGAATTTACCCGAACAAACACAACTGGTGGAAGCCGCATAGATCTGAACCAGGTCTAGTGTATTGTTTAAAAATATAATTAATGTGTATAAATATAAGTACTGTGTAGACCACAATGTAAACTAAAGATGGAAAGCTCCTCTGACAATGTCTTGTGGTGAAATGCGTCAGTGATACACTTTTGTTTCACCCACAGCTGCCATGTAACCCCCCTGGCGGTATTCCCGAGTCTGGCTCGGGGTGGATTTTCAATACCAAAAGCGGTAACCCCGAGCCAGAGTCGGGATTGCATCGCAGGATCCATGTAGAGGTTACTTACCTTGTCCCCTGGATCCTGCGATGTCTCCCCACACTGTGATCTGCGAGCCGCCGTGTCTCGCTCGATTCACGGTGCTGAGCTCCATTCCCTGCGAGTGTTGCGACGCACGGGGATGGAGTTCGGTGCCAAATTAAAAACGTAAAACACACAGTACAGATACAGTATACTGTAATCTTACAGATTACAGTACTGTATCAAATAATTACATATCCCCTTTGTCCTAGTGGTATCTCCAGTGCCCTGCGTGCAGTTTTATATTATAAAAACTGTTCTTTCTGCCTGGAAACTGGAGATTGTCCATAGCAACCAAAACCGTCCCTTTACATCAAAAGTGGTTTTAGACTTCAGCACCTAAAATCTGAAATAATCATACCGCCAGGGAGGTTAAGCTATGCTGATCATGTCCGGCAACATGGTTCCCCATAATATGCGACTGCTTATATAGTCTCTGATTCATGGATGGATAAGTATATTACAGTAACAGCACTATGCAAGTGGCTGCCACGAATACAACTGCTGGGACTTGTGGTACATCTGTTCACCTGCTAGAATGCATAATACACCGGTTTGGCTGCATATCTATCTGCTGCAATCCACCTGCTGGGACTGAACATATCGGTCTACTAAGACTTGAGGCACATCTGCTGACTTACTTAAAGCAGAACTACACTCACCCTCTCTCTAGTGCTGTGGTGTCCTCGAGCCCCCTGCAGGCCGCTGACATCTTCAGCCAGTCTACTTCTGGGTATCACTCCCTAACTATTTTCATTGACCAGGCTCAGGTGACATCACAGAGTTCAATCATCTTGGTATTACCGAAATGGCTGAGCACAGCTCAATGTACACTGTGGACAGGTGGGTAAGCAATTTTAATTTAATTGTATTTAATTGTATTTATCAATACAGGGCACTTTCGCACCTTCCTGCCCAAGCCAATTTTCAGCTTTCAGCGCTGTCACTTTTTAAATAACAATTGCGCGGTCATGCTACACTATACCCAAACTAAATTTTTATCATTTTGTTCCCACAAATAGAGCTTTCTTTTGGTGGTATTTGATCACCTCTGCGTTTTTTATGTTTTGCTAAACTAATAAAAAAAGACCGAAATCTTTTTTTTAAAGAAAAGTTTTTCTTTGTTTTTGTTATAAAATTTTGTAAACAAGTAAGTTTTCTCCTTCACTGATCGGCACTGATAAGCTGCACTCATGGGCACTGATAAGACGGCACCAAAGAGGTGGCACAAATGATATGGCACTGATGAGGTGGCACTGATGGGCACTGAGGGTGGGCACTGATAGGCGGCACTGATGGGCACTGATAGGCAGCACTGATGGGCACTGAAAGTCTGCACTGATGGGTACTTATGGGTGGCACTAATAGATGGCACTGTTGGGTACTGATAGGCGGCACTGATGGGCACTGATGGGCATTGATGGGCACTAATGGCTGGCACTGGCACTTGATTTCACTGATAGGCATCACTGGTGGCACTGGCACTGGTAGGCATTTTTCACTGGCACTGATTGGCAGCTGCCTGGGCACTGATTTGCAATTCCCTGGTGGTCTAGGGTGGCATACCTGGTTGTCTAGTGTGGTGGCCATCCCTGGAGGTCCTGGCGGCATCCTGGTGGTCCTGGGTGGGCATCTGAGGGGGGCTGCACTGATAAACCATCAGCACAGACCCCCCCTGTCAGGAGAGCAGCCGATTGGCTCTCCTCTACTAGCGTCTGTCAGACGCGAGTGAGGAAAAGCCGATCAACGGCTCTTCCTGTTTACATCGTGATCAGCCGTGATTGGACATGGCTGATCACATGGTAAAGAGTCTCTGTCAGACACACCGCAACAATGATCGCCGCGATGCGCGCCCCCGGGGGGCATGCAGCGGCGTGATATCCTGAGAACGTCCGGTCAGAATATCGCAAACGTCATTTCGCTATATGGCAGGCGGCAAGTGGTTAATGCAGAAAAGAGATTTACTAAAACTGGAGCACCCATAATTTGGTGCAGCTATGCATAATAACCAATAAGCGTCTAACTTCAGCTTGTTCAAATAAGCTTTGGCAATTAAAACCTAGAAGCTAATTGGTTACTGTGCACAGCTACACCAGATTCTGTGTGCACCGGTTTTAGTGAATCTCCCCTAGTATGTCTCTTCTGCATTAAAAATCCTGCTGGTTTGCCACTTTTTTTTTTAATACTAAAGTTCCACTTTAATCCATGGAAGGTTGAGTACAATATACTGAGGTAGAGAAGGTCTCCCTATGGCTGCACATCCATATCATCCCTGGGGTGAGTGTGTAAGTGGCCACCTCAGCCTGGACTTCGACCAGGCCACGCCCCCAATGGATTTCACTCCTCCCCTTGGGGCTTAGTCATGACATACTCACCCCAGGGATGATATGGATGTGCAGTCATAGGGAGACCTTCTCTACCTCGATTCATCACAGGAGCCGGGATGTGCTCCCTTACTAGGGATGGGCTGAACACCCCCTGTTCGGTTCGCATCCAGAACATGCGAACAGGCAAAAAATTTGTTCGAACACGTGAACACCATTAAAGTCTATGGGACAAGAACATGAAAAATCAAAAGTGCTAATTTTAAAGGTTAATATGCAAGTTATTGTCATAAAAAGTGTTTGGGGACCTGAGTCCTGCTCCAGGGGACATGTATCAATGCAAAAAAAAGTTTAAATTTAAATTTAAAAACGTCCTTTTTTTGGGAGCAGTGATTTTAATAATGCTTAAAGTGAAACAATAAAAGTGAAATATTTCTTTAAATTTACCTGCAGGGGTGTCTAGAGTATGCCTGTAAAGTAGCGCATGTTTCCCGTGTTTATAACAGTCCGAGAGTGCTAGCTCTAGTGCCAGCTATTAATGAATTGTCGGTCCCGACAATACACATAAAAGTCATTGAAAGTCATTGAAAAATAAAAAAAAAATGCGCGGGGGTCCCCCAAAATTTCATTACCAGGCCCTTCAGGTCTGGTATGGATATTAAGGGGAACTCCGCGCCCAAATTTTTTTTAAAATGGCGTGGGGTTCCCCCAAAAATCCACACCAGACCCTTATCCGAGCACGCAACCTGGCAGGCCGCAGGAAAAGAGGGGGGGAACGAGAGAGCCCCCCCTCTCCTGAACTGTACCAGGCCACATGATGGGGACAAGGGCCTCATCCCCACAACCTTTGCCCGGTGGTTGTGGGGGTCTGCGGGCGAGGGGCTTATCGGAATCTGGAAGCCCCCTTTAACAAAGGGGAAACCCAGATCCCGCCCCCCCATGTGAATTGGTAAGGGGTACATTGTACCTCTACCATTTCACAAAAAGAAAGTTTTAAAATGTTAAAAAACCACAGGAGACGGCTTGGGACAAGTCCTTTATTAAAAATAAAAAAATTAAAAATAAAAAAGAGATTCCAGCAATGTAATCCAATAAATCCATGGGCCTACTCCTGTGATGTAATCCAATTCTCGATCTCGATGGATGATCTCCAGTGACTCCAGTGAGGAACATGCACAAGATCCTGCCTCCACCGGATGCACCCAGCCAATGATGAGGCAGCTCTTATGTAGCTGAGGGTGGTGCCACCCGTCACGTGACGTGGAGGCAGGATCCTGTGTGTGTTCCTCGCTGGAGTCGCTGGAGATCATCCATCACTGGAGATCGAGAATTGGATTACATTGCTGGAGTAGGAGCATGGATTTAACATTTTGACACTTTCTTTTTGTGAAATGGTAGGGGTACAATGTATCCCTTACCAATTCACATGGGGGGGGTCTGGGTGTCCCCTTTGTTAAAGGGGGCTTCCAGATTCCGATAAGCCCCCCGCCTGCAGACCCCCACAACCACCGGGCAAGGGTTGTGGGGATGAGGCCCTTGTCCCCAACAACATGGGGACATCCTACCCATGTTGAGGGCATGTGGCCTGGTACGGTTCGGGGGGGGGGGCTCTCTCGCCCCCCCCCCTTTTTCCTGCTGCCTGCCAGGTTGCGTGCTCAGATAGGGGTCTGGTATGGATTTTTGGGGGGGAACCTCACGCCATTTTAAAAAAAAATTTTGGCGCGGAGTTAATATCTTAATATCCATACCAGACTTGAAGGGCCTGGTAATGGAATTTTGGGGGATCCCCACGTTTTTTTTTTTTATCAATGATTTTTATGTGTATTGTCGGGACTGACAATCCATTAATAGCTGATACTAGCGTAATACTTTTAAATTACTTTTTTTTCCTTTAGAAATGTCATTTTGCTCTCGGACTGTTATAAACACGGGAAACATGCGCTACTTTACAGGCATACTATAGACACCCCCCAGGTACAAATTTAAAGGAATATTTCACATTATTAAAATCACTGCTCCCGAAAAAACGGCCGTTTTTAAAACTTTTTTTTTGCATTGATACATGTCCCCTGGGGCAGGACCCGGGTCCCCAAACCCTTTTTAGGACAATAACTTGCATATTAACCTTTAAAATTAGCACTTTAGTTTTCTCCCAGAGACTTTTAAAGGGTGTTCCGCGGCTTTTCAAATTTGCTGCGAACACCCCAAATTGTTTCCTGTTTGGCGAACGTGTGAACAGCCAATGTTCGAGTCGAACTCATGTTCGACTCGAACAGATAGCCTATCCCTATCCCTCACATGCCAGCACTCCCAGCGATGGATGTCCAGGACTTGTACCCTGTTTGGAGAGCCTAAACGGCACACCATGCAGTTTTCTGGGTCACAGTGAGTATAATATGCTACTATGCAAATGGTGGCTATACAGTATATAGTGGCCTTTTAAATTTGATAAATTATTTGTCCCATCCAATATTTTGCAAAGTATTATTACCTTAAATCAGAGGTTGGATTGGTGCTTTAAATGATTATGTGTTTGCCTTTACAAGTTATGGAACTACAATAATCAATTGTCAATGTTACAGATAGATGATGTGGAGATATAAAGTGGAACTTTACTCTCCCAATCAACATTTATAATTTGTAATCCTCCTGCTGCTGCCATTAGTAAATAGATAGGAAAATATATCATATTTGCTTGTTTTAAACTTTATTTTTTACATTTCTTCAGGTACCGTACTCCCTGGTTTCAGGCCTAGGCAACTTATGTCATATATCATAGGGGTCTTCAGGAGAGGAGTAGAGGAAAAGAGGTTTTCTCAGCTAAGCACACTCTCCTTTAAAAAGTGAACAAGTACACAGTACATACGGCCCTCCTAGGATAAGTGTAAAGTCCCTTGGTCCATTGGAACTTTCATCTGTATCTGTAGACTATTAACAGGGTAGAGAAATGGATGAGGCAACTGGATGGATGACTGAACAAGAGAAGGAATTGAGACTGGAACCTCTGCAGCTCCTGCAGAAGATCTTGGTCGGATCAACTCAATTTAGAAGAAAATCAGGGAGCTGATGTCAGTATTAAATAAAAATAAATTTATTAAAAAAAGCACACTTAGCATGAAACAGCATTGATAGGGAACACCTGAGACCAAGCAGCTGTGATCAGTGTGAGGCTGTAGGCATCACTGAGCAAATAAAGCCTAAGGATGATAGGGAGCCAGCCAGCTCAGTGTATGGATATTAGCGGCGGCATTCTAAGATGCACACAACGATGACAGCTGTCAAAATGCCTGGTGGATGTCAAGAAAGGGGGTGTGCATGACATGTTTCCAGGGATTTTGTCCTCTTTTTTTCAAATGCATTTGGTTTTGTCCTAAAGTTATCTCTCAGATCAGGATTATTACATATGATTAAACCCTTTAACCAATTCACTTCAACCCCCCCCCCCCCACCCCCACCATACATCCGAATTTCCAAATAACAAAAATGTCCGAATTTTGATTCATAACAAAACGAATTGCACATGCTTAATCATCGCCATCATGCAGAACACCAAGAATGTGTCTTGAAAAACAGGTATATGTCCCCAGTTTTTGACTTGTGACCCTTTTAATGGGGACAGGTTTGAAGATATTGTTGAGTACTCAGGATTCATCACCCATGCAGAGTGAGGCATAAGTTTTTATTAGACCCGGAATTTCTGAGGTTCAAAGAGTTTTGGCACGGAAGAACCTCCAAATTACAGATTACAACTCTGGCCCTGTAAATTAACCTAAGTTACCCAGAGTACAGAAAAGGAAGAGGAAACAGTCAGTTGCGGGCAGTGAGGCAGAGAGTTGGACAACAGTGTGAACAGAGCTTAGGACTGAACCACAGTGGTTGAGCTGTGAAAACCTCCTCCTTGAGACCCCGAAGTCAAAGGGAAACCCCAAATACCACAGAGTGGGGCTGGTATGGTGGAGATGCACCTTTAACTAGTTTGGCTATTCGGAACCAGCGTATGGACTATTTTTTATACTTTGCTAAAGATAAGCTGTGGTTTTTCTGTTTGACTTTTCTTTAAAAATAAAAAAAGACTGCTTTAACCAACATGGCTGGCTGATGATCCCAAGCTACCTCACATCACACCATCAACACTATCAGTAGCTGCTTAAAAAAGAAAGACATTTGCCAACCATAACCCCAAACAGTTTTGTCACCAATGTCACCACCTTCTGCTGTGTTAGTTGGCCAATGTACCATCTGTCTATAAGATTTAGCAAATTTTGATGTAACTTTTGTGGAGGTCCATCATACATTGTTGCTTGCTTCTGCTAATGTTCTTCATGACCCTCCCACTGAAAATCACATTTTATATTCCCTAGTTCTGGGGTTCTCCTTCAATACAATTTTCAAAAAATGTCATCCAAACATTAACTATGATGATAATATACAATATATAGGGGATCAAGGCCAAGTTGTGGAAAAAAATCATATGCTGTATATTAAGTAGGGTAACAGTGCCAAGGATTATTTAACTAGAGAAAATGGAAATATAGTGCTGACTGGGTCCCATTACCACAGCAATAATGTAAAAAAAAATCTTCAACGACCGTATTTTTTGCTCCATAAGATGCACTTTTTTCCCACAAAATATGGGGAAAATGTCTCTGCGTCCTATGGAACCTATGCAACCCCCCCACCGCCACTGCCATGTTAGTGCCGGCAGAAGAGAGGCAGGAGAGCGCAAGACAAACATCCCAAACCCCCATGAGTGCCGGGCGATCTTCCAGCTGGGCCTGTCACTCAGACAGAAGACAGAGCAGCCCGAGTGGCTGAATGGAGCATGGACGCTCGGGCTGCTCTGTCTTCTGTCAGGCGAATGTGATGACGTCAAGTCAGGCTGCATTTATGTGACATGTAAGGCTGCATTTATGGGACTGGTAAGGTTGCATTTAGGGACTGGTAAGGCTGCATGTCTTTGACACAGGTCAGTCTGCATTTATGGGACTGGTAAGGCTGCATTTATGGAACTGGTAAGGCTGCATTTATGGGACTGGTCAGGCTGCATTTCTTTGACACAGGTTTGGCTGCATTTCATGGTCACTGGTAAATATTTTAGTACACCATTTGGTTCAGAATATTTTTTTCTTGTTTTCCTCCTCTAAAACCTTGGTGAGTCTTATGGTCAGGTCCGTCTTATGGAACGAAAAATACGGTAACTGATTTTTTACTAATATTTACATACATGTGCATAATTTTATTTCAGACAACCAGTATCTATGATTTACCCATAAACTTTATGTTCTATGCAGTAAATGCATTAATAGCAACAATAAGGCTCATAATTGTTAAAAGCCTGTGGCACCATTTTCCATACCTTTATTTATTTTAGAAGCCATTCCGACTTCCATCGCTTTATGCCGACGCCAACAAAATTTTCATGACTCGTTTTGAAGAGTTATAGCCCAACAGGTGGGTTTAATACCATCACATTCAAGGGTCAATAATTTTTCTTTTACTTTAGCTTTTAAACATCTCCTCCAACATATTCTGCAACCATAAGGCTTTCTGCCTTGTCCCTGTCTGTCCTCACTCCCACAAGGATATTTACTATTGCTGCAGATTGCAGTTTTCCTCCTGTAACTATTTTCATGGAGCCTGTGGCACAGCACTAAAATCCAGCTCAAGCAATTTGTTATGCTCTGTTTTCTCAAAGGAACCATTCGCTCCTATAACTCATAGTTACGAGAAATGATGTACAGAAAGGCTTGCAGGGTCTGCTCTATGAGCTTCAGATGGACAGGCCTATCTCAATGAAAAAGATTGAGCTTCAATGGACACTGTATCAAGAATGATACAGTTATTCAGAATTTTAAGTACAAAGACAGAGGTACTTACTGCAACGGGTATATAGCAATTTTTCATCATGAAAACTGGGACTCTATTACCCACGGGAGTAAAGAACAATATTACTCATTTTTGTGGTCTGTTGTGTTTTTAGGTGTCCAGTTGTTAAAATGTTGACCAGTGCTGCGGAGCCTTTAATTGAAGGAGCTTTTAGCATTGGGCAATGGGGCTGTCACGTACCTGGTAGGTTGTGAGCCTGAAGTGCAGAAAAAGACCTCCCTTACAGCTCCCACTCCCGTTCCCCTGGAATGGAGACAGAGGGCCAGGAGTGAAGAGTGGTATGGGTGCCTGGCAGGATCAACAGTTGCTGAAAGTCCAGTAGTGGTGGCACCCTCTGGAGTCAGTAGTTTGAGGAGTAGACTGAGGACAGAGACTGGAATGCAGGACTGGAACCAGGAACAACAGCGGGTAATAGCAGACTGGAAGCTGGACTGGAACAACAGCAGAAGATAGCCTGGAACACTGGACTGGAACCAGGAACAACAGCAGGTAATAGACTGGAACGCTGGACTGGAACACAGCAGAAGGTAGCCTGGAAAGCTGGACTGGAACACAGCAGAAGGTAGCCTGGAATGCTGGACTGGAACACAGCAGAAGGTAGCCTGGAACGCTGGACTGGAACCAGGAACAACAGCAGGTAATAGCAAACTGGAAGCTGGACTGGAACCAGGAACAACAGCAGGTAATAGCAGACTGGAAGCTGGACTGGAACCAGGAACAACAGCAGGTAATAGCAGACTGGAAGCTGGACTGGAACACAGCAGGAGGTAGCCTGGAACGCTGGGCTGGAACACAGCAGAAGGTAGCCTGGAACGCTGGACTGGAACCAGGAACAACAGCAGGTAATAGCAGACTGGAAGCTGATGAACACAGCGGAGGGTCAACAAGCTGGTGGTCAGTAACGTTCGGACAGCAGAGGTACCAGGGGTAGTGCAGAGGCAAGCCAAGAGGGTCTGGTGCAGGCAGATAGCAGGATCGTCAAACAGGAAGCCGGGTCAGATAACAGGAAACACAGATCAGATCAGGTAACACTCACAGAACGCTGTAGAGCAGACAGCGGGGATGGAGTGTGACAGGCAGGTTTACATAGCCCGCCTGACACCAGCGGAAGTGCGCGCGCGCGTGCCCGTGCGTGACCGCACCCGTGAACGCGCGCGCATGCGCAATGGGACCTGTGGCCGGGTTCCCGTGCGCCTGGGACGCCGGTTACTGGCAGGATCTTCATGACATTGCCCCCCCCCAAGGGCCTCCGGCTGCCCCTTTGGAAAAATTTCTCTGGATGAGCTGTTTTAAAGGCTCGTAACAGGTCTTCAGCATGAATATTATCCTCTGGTTCCCAAAAATTCTCCTCTGGGCCAAACCCCTTCCATTTTATTAAGAATTGATTTTGGTTACCTCTTTTCCTGTGATCCATGATAGCCTCCACCTCGAATTCCTCTTCCCCATCTACCAGGATTGGATCAGGAGGATCCGTACTTCGACCTGGAAATGGGTTGGTAATAGATGGTTTAAGCAAGGACACGTGAAAAACTGGATGTACCTTTAGTGAATCCGGGAGTTCAAGTTCATATGCAACTTCATTAATTCTCCGTTTAACAGGGAAAGGTCCAAGAAATTTGGGACCCAATTTCTTGGAAGGGCAGGCCATCCTGAGGTTTATGGTGGACAACCATACCTGATCCCCAGGTGCAAGTAAGAGCTCACCTCGCCTCTTTTTGTCGAAGGTTGCTTTGTTGTATTCCTGAGTTCTGGTCATGGTGTCCTGTAAAACTTGGTTGTTAGAGGTAAAGAAATCCAATTTCTCCTGGACTGCGGGTACTGTGCATTCTGGAAGAGAATTTGGTAAGAATGAGGGGTGGAAACCATAATTCGCAAAAAACGGAGTTTGCTTGATAGCAGAATGAATCGAATTGTTATAAGCGAATTCGGCCAAAACAGCAATCCAATTATCTTGGGCAAAGGAAGAAAAACAGCGCAAATATTGTTCAAGGGTCTGGTTTGTTCTTTCTGTTTGCCCATTAGTCTGGGGGTGATAAGCTGATGAAAATGAGAGTTCAATGTCCAAGGTTTTACACAGAGCCCTCCAGAATCGAGAGGTAAATTGTACCCCTCGATCTGAAACGATATTAACTGGTACCCCATGGAGCCTGACGACCTCTTTAATGAATGCTTGTGCTGTTTCTATAGCAGAAGGGGTACCCTTCATTGGGACAAAGTGCGCCATCTTCGACAACCGGTCCACTATGACAAAGATTGAAGTGAAGCCCCCGGCCGGGGGTAATTCTACAATAAAATCTATAGAGAGCATTTTCCAGGGTCTATCTGGGACAGGCAAGGGTTTTAGTAGACCCCATGCCTTTGTTTTGTGCCCTTTGTTCCTAAGGCAGGTGGTACAGGACTCTACAAATGCTTTACAATCTTTGCGCAGCTGAGGCCACCAGAAGGTGCGCTGAACCAAATCAGTGGTCTTAGCCACACCGAAATGCCCAGCCAGCGCATGATCGTGACAAAGCTCTAGTACAGGAACTCGTAGTGTTTCAGGTATAAAGATCCTACCTTCATGCCACAATAACCCATCTTTAACCTGGAGCTCTGTCTTCATGGAAGATTCTATTCCCGCGGAGGCCTGCTTAATCTGGGAAAGCAGGTCTCCCTGAAGTAGAAGAAAGTTCCCCGGAGACAAAATGGTGTCTGGAGGGGAAATCTCTTGAAGTTTGTGAAACATTCTAGACAGAGCGTCAGGTTTGGTATTCTTGGAGCCAGGACGGTAAGTGACATGGAAGGAGAACCTGGAGAAAAAGAGAGCCCACCTGGCCTGACGTGGTTTCAACCTCTTTGCAGACCTCAAATACTCCAGGTTCTTATGATCAGTAAAGATTAAAACTGGATGAGCGGCACCCTCCAACAGATAGCGCCACTCCTCTAATGCTGACTTGATTGCCAGCAACTCTCTGTCACCCACATCATAATTTCTCTCTGCCGTGGATAATTTACGAGAAAAGAAGGCCACAGGGTGCAGCAAGGCCTTGGTTCCCTGTCTTTGGGACAATACTGCTCCTACAGCAATTTCAGATGCATCCACTTCTAGAATAAATGGGAGAGAGATATCTGGATGCTTAAGTACAGAGGCGGAGGTGAAAAGGCCCTTGAGAGTCTCAAAAGCCTTTTGAGCCTCGGCCGACCAATGGAAACGTGTACCCTGTTTGGTAAGTTGTGTGATGGGTGCAATGATGGCTGAGAACCCCTTAATAAATTTGTGGTAAAAATTAGCGAATCCAACGAATCGCTGGATTCCTTTTTTATCAGTCGGGACTGGCCAATCTAGTACAGCCGTGACCTTCTGGGGGTCCATCTTAATGCCCTTACTGGAAATGACTAACCCTAAAAATGGAATACTTTCCTGTTCGAATTCACATTTTTCAGCCTTTGCATATAGACCGTGTTGTCGAAGTCGGCCCAATACACTTTTGACGTGCCTGCGATGGGATTCAAGGGAACAAGAGAAAATTAATATGTCGTCTAAATAGACGATGACAAACAGGTCTAGAAAGTCACGTAACACATCATTAATAAAGTATTGAAATGTAGCAGGGGCATTACACAGGCCGAAAGGCATCACGAGGTACTCAAAATGTCCATAACGGGTACGAAAAGCGGTCTTCCATTCGTCTCCATCCCTAATACGAACTAGATTGTAGGCCCCGCGGAGATCAAGTTTGGTGAATATGGTAGCCGTCCCCAGTCTCTGAAACAACTCTGGTACTAAGGGGAGAGGGTACCGATTCTGCACAGTAATTTTGTTTAGTTCGCGGTAATCCACACACGGTCTGAGGGTTTTATCTTTCTTCTGCACGAAGAAGATGCCAGCACCTGCGGGGGACGTGGATGGACGAATGAAACCTCTTTTGAGGTTTTCGTCAATGTATTCCTTCAATGCCCCTTGCTCCACCTCAGTCAGGGGAAATATTCTTCCAAAAGTAATTTCAGCACCAGGAAGTAACTCAATGGGACAGTCATAGGCCCGGTGAGGGGGTAACACCTCTGCCCTCTGTTTACTAAATACGTCCAGGAAATCATGATAGGCGGAAGGAATGGATTGAAGTAGACTAGGATCTGTATCTAGGCATAACAGAGTAGAGTTCTCCTGGATGTTCTGGGTTCTGCAAAACTGTTGGCAGTAAGAAGAGGGAAAGGTCACCTCACCCGTGGTCCAATTTATGTCCGGATTATGGGCCTGTAACCATGGCATGCCGAGTATTATGGGGAACAAGGGTGAAGCGATAATGTCCAGGCGCAGCTGTTCCTGATGGACGTTGGAAATGAAAACTGGTATTGGCATAGTCTCTTGGGTGACAGGCCCAGACTTGATAGTGGTCCCATCAGCTAGATGGATAAAGAGTCCATGGGCTTTAGGTGACAAAGGTATTTGGTGTTGGATAGCAAAACGAGAATCCATGAAACAGCTGCAAGCTCCTGAGTCAATAATGGCGGTGATTTGTAGATCCCTCCCTGAAAGCTGTAGCAGAAGAGGAAGAGCAAGGTGAGTGGAATTTTTAACCGGAAGTGTCACATAGTCAGTAGATAGGGATAAACACTTACGGAGTTTGAGGGGACAGTTCCTGACATAGTGCCTGGGTTCCCCACAATACAGGCACAAGTTATTTGCTCGACGACGTTGTCGTTCCTCTGGGGTGAGTGAAGGCCGCAGGACTCCTAATTGCGTTGGCTCAGGTAAGTTAAGCGTGGAAGTAGGTGGTGTTGATGATGGGTGATGAGGAATCTTAGGGGTAACCCAAGTTGGACGAGAAGACCCCATAGCTTTCTCAGACCTGCGCTCTCGTAGGCGTCGATCGATCTGGATAGCTAAATCGGTTAAAGCATTTAAAGTCTGTGGTGTACCCACCCTGGCCAGTTCATCCTTCAGAGGATCAGAAAGTCCCAATCAGAATTGATAACGGAGAGCCGCATCGTTCCAGTTAGTGTCCGCACTCCACTTCCTGAATTCAGCCACATAATCCTCTGCTGCTCTGCGACCTTGTTGAAGGGTGTGTAGGGCCACCTCTGCAGTTACAGATAGCTGGGGGTCATCATATAACTGGCCTAGTGCGTCAAAGAAAGTGGAGAGGTTGGTCAGGGATATGTCCTTTCGCTCTAAGAGGCGGTGGGCCCAGGTTTGGGGGTCACCAGAGAGTAGAGAAATTACGTAGCCCACCTTTGTAGCCTCCAGGGAAAAGGTACGTAGCTGAAGAGCAAAAAATAATTCGCAGGAGTTGCGGAAGGCTCTGAACTTATGGCGATTTCCAAAGAAACGTTCAGGTGTGGGAACCTTAGGTTCCGGAGGAAGCATCACCACCGTTGAGGAAGGCCCAACTGAAGGAGCAGGAGCAGAGGAAGCTCCCTGGGCCCCAATGGGGTTAGACAGGGTTAACACTCGTTCCTCCAGTCTGGTGTATCCTTGTTGCAGATTTTTGACTGCTTCAGTCAATCCTGCCAGGTGTGCACAGAGTTCCTCCATGGGAGACGTTCCCTGCTCAGGCTCAGACATGGCTGTCTGCTACTGTCACGTACCTGGTAGGTTGTGAGCCTGAAGTGCAGAAAAAGACCTCCCTTACAGCTCCCACTCCCGTTCCCCTGGAATGGAGACAGAGGGCCAGGAGTGAAGAGTGGTATGGGTGCCTGGCAGGATCAACAGTTGCTGAAAGTCCAGTAGTGGTGGTACCCTCTGGAGTCAGTAGTCTGAGGAGTAGACTGAGGACAGAGACTGGAATGCAGGACTGGAACCAGGAACAACAGCGGGTAATAGCAGACTGGAAGCTGGACTGGAACAACAGCAGAAGATAGCCTGGAACACTGGACTGGAACCAGGAACAACAGCAGGTAATAGACTGGAACGCTGGACTGGAACACAGCAGAAGGTAGCCTGGAACGCTGGACTGGAACACAGCAGAAGGTAGCCTGGAACGCTGGACTGGAACACAGCAGAAGGTAGTCTGGAACGCTGGACTGGAACCAGGAACAACAGCAGGTAATAGCAAACTGGAAGCTGGACTGGAACCAGGAACAACAGCAGGTAATAGCAGACTGGAAGCTGGACTGGAACACAGCAGGAGGTAGCCTGGAACGCTGGGCTGGAACACAGCAGAAGGTAGCCTGGAACGCTGGACTGGAACCAGGAACAACAGCATGTAATAGCAGACTGGAAGCTGATGAACACAGCGGACTGTCAACAAGACGGTGGTCAGTAACGTTCGGACAGCAGAGGTACCAGGGGTAGTGCAGAGGGATGGTCAGGCAAGCCAAGAGGGTCTGGTGCAGGCAGATAGCAGGATCGTCAAACAGGAAGCCGGGTCAGATAACAGGAAACACAGATCAGATCAGGTAACACTCACAGAACGCTGTAGAGCAGACAGCGGGGATGGAGTGTGACAGGCAGGTTTAAATAGCCCGCCTGACACCAGCGGAAGTGCGCGCGCGCGTGCCCGTGCGTGACCGCACCCGTGAATGCACACGCATGCGCAATGGGACCCGTGGGCCTGGGACGCCGGTTACTGGCAGGATCTTCATGACAGGGGCACAAGCTCTGAGAACCTTTTACTATTTGTAAGAAGGTTCTCTACTAATGGTGGGCCAAGCTTGGGTGTGGTTGTAGATACTGTAGCTTAAAGACAACACATCCTAGAAGTAATGGTGAGACCAGTGATGCATAGGGATAGGCTAAGAGGCTGTGTTTTGATATCTGCTATAGTGTGGTCTTTGGTTAGAATTCTGTTGACAGATTAGTTGGTAAACTGTACCTAGAAGGCATTTCTACCTTCACTAACAAGTTGTGGTGTTTGGGAGGATGCTATATTTGGATCTGCATTACTATTTTCTTTTTTATATTATTTACTTCGGTATGATTTTTTTTTTATTGCCAAAAACAAATTAACCAGACTGAAAAAAATGACTTACATCTGGAAAGATAATTTACTGTACCTCAACCAGTAAAGCATTATAATCCTAAAATGAAATATTCCCAGAAAGTTCAGTTTTACCCAACCCCTGAAACTTAAAGTATTCCTATATCCAAAACTTTTTTGACTTTTGAGTAGGGAAAGGTAGAAAATCCTGTTAGTTTGCTTATTTGCTTTCCCTATGGGGCTAGTTTCCTTTATTTTCTGTCCTGGAGATACAGGGTGAGAGTGGAATTCTTCCCTTGGACAGTTGTAACTGGAATAGGTGCTCCCATTGGAAAGCTTATGCTTGAGTTTAGTTCTGGGGACAACTCTACAATTTTGGATTTCCCCATCGGTTTCTGTCTTAGTGACAGTGAAGGTAAATCTCCCAAGTGGGAACACAGACTGAAATAAACCCTCGACAAGGATCTTTCTCTACTTTATCCCCAAACAATCGTTTCTGCTAAGTATACACTTTAACCTTTCACTTGAAATTACCTCTAAGCCATACACTCGCCTTAACCTGAGCAGGCCATTAAACTTTACCAAACACTTACTCCTAAAGTTAATCTTAACACCTAATCACAACTGATTTGTGAACCATAAACTAGCCAAAAATCTGCACCGAAAAAATGTGCACAAAAATCTGTGTGGATAACTAATGATCTAATATAGTTAATTAACCTGCAAAATGTGTATATATGTGTGTTTATGCCTGGGCCACAAGTCTACAAGAACCTGGGGTCCAAGATGAGAAATGTAAGTCTACAGAAATTAGACATGAGACCACCAAAAAACTGAGTGGTTTGAGTTGCAGAAAAGATCATTTGCCATGCTCAAAACCACCAAGCGTTATGGGTAAGAGCATTGGTGTGAAACAGGGTCAAATTCCCTTCATGTTCACACTGCCTTACTGCAGAGGGTTTGAATTATTAGGTTGCTGGTTTTGAACCTGGCCATGATGGGTCATCTTTTCTAAAAATTAAAGTTTGCAAATTAGCACTGTAAGGTGTGACATCTATGGCTAATGTCTTAGAAGAGTTGTGTCTGTTAGCAAGTCTCTGTCCATCTTTCCATGTTCCATTGACAGCAAGAACTGCATTTGAGAAATCCTAAACATTTCAGTAAATTTAAATGTGAATAAACTGATCTAACAACAGCAAAATATTGATTTAATAGGCTGAATTCTGTTTCATTTCCAGTATATGTTCATAATCAGGCTCTGTAAACTCTCTGACACAACTTCCATTTATGTAATAAGTCATTTACCTTGTGTAAATGTGAGCATGAGCTATTGAACTTTGTAAACAATCCATTATTTTACAGTACATATGAAAAGGTAAAAACATGTAAAAAAGGAAAAAAAATCTCCTGTTGCCTGGATAAAATATTATATAATATCAGTATTCAATATTTTTTATTTTCCTGGAAAAAAAAAAAATATTTACTTTCTTTGGGAGAGCGGAGGACTTACTTATGAGTAGCTGATGCTTGGAATAGACTTCAAGCAAAGGTAAAGAGTCATTCAAAAGTAAGCAGATGCAAACATAAATCTATATTTATACGTTTTTTGTTTTTTTTTATTTAAGTTTAAAAAATAATGAGCAGGATCAATGGACCGCTTGGCCTTTTTCTGTCATCCCATTTCTATATTTCTATGTTATGAAAAAAAGCCAGACATACGTAAATGGCAGTTAACTGCATGCAGGCACCGTGAAAGTAAATTGCAGGGTTAGTGGGTTTCTGACAATTAGAATGGTATTATGGTTTTTTGGCCCTTAATACAATAATAATGATCAGTGGAATTTTTCCTTTAACTATATTCCCAAACTTGTTAATTAATACCTTGTAAGGCAGAAAATGAATAAATACATATATTTTTAAATTAAAGGCAAACTGTAATGGTTTTGGGTCCATGTTTGTTTGTTTTAAAAAAGTTTCTAAACTGATGTTTTATATATTTTTTGTTATTTTTATACAGTCTTTTACAAGTAAATCCCTTATACATGCTAAGGATTGTATATCTTATATATTTAATATAATTAGAATGTCTAATTAAACAACATTGGATGCAGATGTCGATCAAATTCACTGCAATAAATCCTTATAAATGTGATAAGTCATTAACCTTGTATAAATATGAGCATGAGCTATTGAACTTTGTAAACAATCAATTTTTCATAGTACATATTAAAAGAAAAAAAATGTAAAAAAAGACTCTAAATCTGTTGCTTGGATAAAATATTATATAATATTCATATTCAATATTTTTTATGTTCCTGGAAAAAAAATATTTTCTTGCTCTGGGAGAGCAGTGGTCTTACTTTTGAGTAGCTGATGCTTGGAATAGACTTCCAGCAGAGGTAAGGAGTCATTCAAAAGTAAGCAGACTCAAACATAAATCTATATTTATAAGTATATTATTTTTTTTAAGTGTAAAAAAAATGAGCAGAATTAATGGACCGCTTGGTCTTTTTCTGCCATCCCATTTCTATATTTCTATGTTATGAAAAAAAGCCTGACATATGTAAATGGAAGTTAACTGCATGCAGTCACCGTAAAAATAAATTGCAGGGTTAGTAGGTTTCCGACAATTAGAATGGTATTATGTTTTTTTGGCCCTTAATACAATAATAATGATCAGTGGATTTTTTTCTTTAACTATATTCCTAAGCTTGTTAATTAATACCTTGTAAGGTTTAAAAGAAGTCAAGCTAAATTTATGCAAAATGATTTTCCCTTAATCCTTGGTGCTCTATCTAGCTTAAAGTGCGTTTTCCCTTTCAATAAAGTGTAATGAAGCTTTGTCTGATAATCATTTCATTTTATTTCAAGTTACATTTAGAAGACTTTTTGTTCCAACTGTTTTGGATAAGGCTGGCTGGTATTAATCACTGCATGTGGCAGGCTTTGTGTACTCATAGCACTTTGATCTGCGTGCCATGCGAAAAAAATCAGATTTTCCTTTATGTCCAGCAGGGAGCCAAACGGACACCAGCATAATTATACAGACATAACTACAGGTTCAACCCAACCAAAAATTATATTTCCTGAGTGTAGGCTTTGGAAGGACATTATACCACACTGGCCTCTGACACCTCTTCGGCATAGGTGTGCGTAGCCTATTGCATTAGAGTGTGCACCCCAAAGCTCAAACACATATGCGTGTGTGTGTATATATATATATATATATATATATACAGTATCTCACAAAAGTGAGTACACCCCTCACATTTTTGTAAATATTTTATTATATCTTTTCATGTGACAACACTGAAGAAATGGCACTTTGCTGCAATGTAAAATAATGAGTGTATAGCTTGTATAACAGTGTCAATTTTCTGTCCCCTTAAAATAACTCAACACATAGCTATTAATGCTATTAATGTCTAAACTGCTGACAACAAAAGTCAGTACACCCCTAAGTGAAAATGTCCAAATTGGGCCCAAAGTGTCAATATTTTGTGCGGCCACCATCATTTTCCAGCACTGCCTTAATCCTCTTGGGCATGGCGTTTACCAGAGCTTCATAAGTTGCCACTGAAGTTTTCTTCCACACCTCCATGACAACATCACGAAGCTGGTGGATGTTAGAAATCTTGTGCTCCTCTACCTTCCATTTGAAGATGCCCCACAGATGCTCAATAGGGTTTAGGTCTGGAGACATGCTTGGCCAGTCCATCACCTTTACCCTCAGCTTCTTTAGCAAGGCAGTGGTTGTCTTGGAGGTGTGTGTGGGGTCCTTATCATGTTGGAATACTGCCCTGCAGCCCAGTCTATGAAGGGAGGGGGTCATGCTCTGCTTCAGTATGTCACAGTACATGTTGGCAATCGTGGTTCCCTCAAAGAACTGTAGCTCCCCAGTGCCGGCAGCACTCATGCAACCCCAGACCATGACACTTCCTACACCATGCTTGACTGTAGGCAAGACACACTTGCCTTTGTACTCCTCACCTGGTTGCCACCACACACACTTGACACCATCTGAACCAAATAAGTTTATCTTGGTCTCATCAGACCACAGGACATGGTTCCATTAGTCCATGTCCTTAGTCTGCTTGTCTTCAACAAACTGTTTGCAGGCTTTCTTGTGCATCTTCTTTAGAAGAGGCTTCCTTCTTGTGCATCATCTTTAGAAGAGGCTTCCTTCTGGGATGACAGCCATGCAGACCAATTTGATGCAGTGTGTGGCGTATGGTCTGAGCACTGACAGGCTGACCCCCCCACCCCTTCAACCTCTGTAACAATGCTGGCAGCACTCATACGCCTACTTCCCAAAGAAAACCTCTAGATATGACGCTGAGCACTTGCACTCAACTTCTTTGGTCGACCATGGCGAGGCCTGTTCTGAGTGGAACCTGTCCTGTTAAACCATTGTATGGTCTTGGCCACCGTGCTGCAGCTCAGTTTCAGGGTCTTGGCAATCTTCTTACAGACTAGGCCATCTTTAGGTAGAGCAACAATTCTTTTTTTCAGATGCTCAGAGAGTTCTTTTCCATGAGGTGCCATGTTAAACTTCCAGTCACCAGTATGAGAGAGTGAGAGCGATAACACCAAATTTAACACACTTGCTCCCCATTCACACCTGGGACATTGTAACACTAATGAGTCATATGACACTGGGCAGGGAAAATGGCTAATTGGGCCCAATTGCACATTCTCACCTAGGGATGTATTCTCTTTTGTTGTCAGCGGTTTGGACATTATTGCCTGTGTGTTGAGTTATTTTGAGGGGACAGCAAATTTACACTGTTATACAAGCTGTACACTCAATACTATACTTTACATTGTAGCAAAGTGTCATTTCTTCAGGGTTGTCACATGAAAAGATATAATAAAATATTTACAAAAATGCGAGGGGTGTACTCACTTTAGTGAGATACTGTATAGATAGCCGACACATTGATCCCCCTGCCGGCACAGTTATAGAGAAGTGCAGAAACTATTCTCTTATGGCAGAGGGGGTCAGAGGGAGTTTGTTCCTATCCCCTGTTGGCACACAGAGTAATAATGCTAATGCGCACAGGATGATTAGGGTGTGCCCAGGCACACCCAGCACACCCCATGCGCACACCTATGTTCTTCAGGTTAATGCCCCCCAACATTTGTTTCTTCTGACTTGTATTTGTAAAGCATGCTTAAAGGATCAGAAATGCAATGTTTGACCTCTTTCACCCTTCCTGCTACTGAGGCGGTCTTCCCCATCATCAGACCACTATCTACTGCTCATAATTAGAGACTGGGAGCTGATGGCGACAGCTCTGTCATTGTACTGGGAGCATGCAGTAAGTGCACAGAAATCTCGGCCACCATAAAAGCATACGTGTGTGTGGGCATTAAGGCCTACCTTCCTTGCTGTCGTTCATATCCGTTATGTGGTTGGCAAGAGGTTAAAGTCTGAATGGAATTAAAAAAGGTACTTGAATTTTTTTCCTGCTATTACTATTGTTCTGTCCCAGATGTCTTTGCTCATAAAGCATACCTCCTAAGACTGTATGGAGAATATAGTTATTAGAATATAGTTATTAGAATAAAGTTATTTAAAGAAAAATTGCTTCCATATGGTGTAGGTAAAAAAAATAGGTTTTTGTATTTCTAAAAACCGACATACAACAATGGGAATAAAAATTGTGATCACTAGGGCTTGGCTTCCTGCTCCTCACATTGCTCTCATTTTTATTCTGTGATCACAGTTTTTATTCCCATTGTTGTATGCTGGTTTTTAGAAATAAAAAAACAATTTTTTTTTACCTACACCATATGGAAGCATTTTTTCTTTACATCACTTTCCGGATGAGAGTTCCTTTGTGGTCCAGTTGGTCATTCCACACCTAAGGTCCAGCCCTGGTGTTCCCTTCATCTGATGTTTGGTTGGGTGGTTATCCATAACACCCCTGGAGTTGTATTTGGAGGCCCTGGGTCCCTTGGAGTTCCGTTGATCCGCCGATTTTGGTGTCTTTGCCTTTATGACTTGTCGCTGACACTCGAGTCCACCTGTTCCGGTAAGAGTTGATCTACTTCCCTATTTTTTGGTTGAAGATGCACCATCCTTGATGCTTCTTTTGCCGGACAGTGCCAGCTTATTCCATCTTTGATTGATCATCATTTGGTGGTTGACGCATACAGCCCTTCTCAGGACTTTCACATCCATTGGACTTTTCACATTTTCATTTGTGTTATTTACATAATTGATTTTTGCACCATTCACTTATATATTGATATATGTGTTTACTTTTTAGCGCTACATTATTTATCATCCACTCTTCATATGTTTGTCACATTGTTTGTGTAGCAGCTTTTTCTCCTTCTTGCCAAGAGTTAGCGCAGTAACCTTCACATTTACATTTTACTTACTAGAACAAACCAAGTTAGCCAGCATGGGGAGCATGGAGTCGCAAACTAGTATTCATTCCAAACTTCTAATGCAGCAACAGCAAATCTGACCCAGAATATGGGGACAAGCCAATGCCTTAAAACGATACTAAACCCAGAACCAAAAATGTAATATGTACACTATGCAAAAAAGATATAATAATCGTTCTCACATTAACAGCGCTTTCTCAATACTGCATGCACTGTGTGCTAAATTCATCTAATATGCATTTAAGATTGAACAAGTCTGTAAAGATGAATGATGTACCATGCATCTACTGAGGAGTAAAGTTCAATGTGCATAAATCATAAAGTTCAAAGGATGAAATTATGTAACATGCATCCACTCAGAGGTGATACTAGATTAGATGGGATCTTGAAATTCCATCACTGCCACACCACGTGAACTTATCTCCCCTATGGTAATAAACTCACCATAAGCACGATTAAATTAAGCTTCGTATCTCCAATCACCTTAATTGGCAAATGCACGCTCAGAATGAAGAATCCTGATCAATACCACAGTGGCATAACATGGAAAGAAGGGGAACAAACTACATAGCACAATCCTGTTTAAATTTTATTTCCAATCTACCCCGTGATAAAATATGCTTACATGATTAAAATTCCAAACACACATTGAATCAATGTAATGCTGTACAAAACAGTCTGTGCTCCCTCAATGCTTCCTGTATAACCTGACCGCGGTGATGCTCGGGACGATACACAAGCTGATGAATAGACTGTAAAAGCTGTGTAGTCATGCCCTAACATGTTTCGTCATCACATCTTTGTCATATATTGCAGATTGCCTGAACCCTTTGTTGTGTAAGCCTATATCACCCTGAGCTCTGGGCTGGGAGCCATTTACCTGTCTTCGGAGTGTACTTGAGTAACTCATACTTACCCAGTACAATATTGCACCCTGGATATATAGCTTTATCTATCCAACACAGGGAAATTTTTTTTATATATCCAAACCTATCATCATTTACTGTTGGCTACCTGTAGCTGAAGCTTCCAGTAGTTCTATCCCTTGGATCTTGGAAGTGTCCCATGGGCCAGCAGGCGTATTTACAAGAGAACGTTCTCGAGAACGTCCAGTGATGAAGCGCGTAAGGCGGAGCCACGCTCTTACGTCACACCCGGAAGAATTACTGCTTGGAACGCAGATGGTACGCACACCACAGACCGGCTCTTTGCTTACCATTTCCAATACGGTTCCTCCTTTTGCTTACCAGCACTTGTTTTTACAATTTTTTATATATTAGTTTAATAAACTTCACTTTTAAACACTGCACTATGGGAGCCCCTTGCTTTTTTCTGTGAGGATTATGCCGCTTGTTGGTGAGGAACGACCTGGGAAGCCCTGATTAAAGCACACTTCGGAGTCTGATTGAATAGGGGGACAAGCCCGATGGAGGAACACATGGCCTAGCACAGCTACCTAGGAGGAGATCCATTCACAGTCACCCACTCTATGCCTACTACCCCTGCAGGGGTAACTACGTCTGGTGAGTGGGGACCCACTGGGGGAGCACTACAGTCACACTATCTGCTGTGCACCAAAGTCACTTGATTCACGCATTATTGGACTTTTTGAGACTACTTACATTTTGTGTTTTTTTTTTCTTTCTTTTTTTATGTGCACATTTATTTTTGATTGGGACTTTGGGCTATCATATTGGACATTTATCATATTTATGTTTAGGTGCTGATCTAACTGCACTTTATTAATAAGAGCACGCTTACATAGTTAGTGTTTGTATGGTAAGGTGTGGATATCATTGCACTTTAATGTTGTGTATACACTTATCATATAATATACTTTAACGATCTATAACCTTGTAAAATTTGGTCTGGTCACAAGGTGGGGTGGGTATGCATCCCATTAATTATTAATTTGAGATAGTCCTATTCAGATATATTCTAACACATATTCACCTTCTAGATTTTTTCATGTACACTATATGTTTTCTATATATCTTTTAGCTACGGATTAATATATTTTTTTCACTATTCGCTTTTTACACTGGTACGTGGAAGCACGTTCACTTGTAATTTGGTGGAAGGAGTGTAGTCCAACACCCCAAACCATTTCTTCATAATCACTTATAGGGTAGCGCCAATTGCCCCATTTTTTATATCTACTCCTGTAAGTTCCTTTGGGAACCCAATAAAGGAGGGGCTGCAACCCACACTATCCTAAGCGCGGAATCCATTATAAATTTTCTCTTTTTTTCTTTGTATACTATGGATATCTCTTGTAGTGGATACCTTTTACCACTTCAGATATGTTTAATCAGAGCTTTCTGTGATATTCAGTCCTGAAGAAGCGAGCGCTCACGTGAAACGCGTAGACCAGCTTACTATTGATCACGTATATATAAAAGCTCTGTATTATGTGTAGATTTTAATCTTGTGTTTTATGTTATGATACCTTTTCAGTGGATATTTAGAATAAAAAAAATGTGTTTTTTTAACAAAACAATTTAGTGCTTACTTTGCTCTCATAGTCATACGTACTCTTACCCTTCTATTTGTTTTTGTTGTAATATATTGCAGCTCACCAATATTTAGGTGTGGTAGCTCCATTTGTTTTCTTTATTTTAGGGTTAATTTCCTTGGTGATCTGGCCAGTAACACATCTTCTCTGTTAAATTGCCCCCAATCTGGATGAAGGAACACAGGGGCACCTTTGGGCAGCAGCATTGTCAGTCTGGGGGGAGGGGATGTTAGATGGAGTAGCAGATCTAGACACACTAACAAATTAAAGCCAAGGGCCAGTTCAAGCTGCAGTTACAGCTACAGTTTTTTTTTTTCTTTTACATAAATAAATAAAAGCCGATCATTGCCGATCATCAACTGCCACTTTGTCTGGACAGTTTGGTCTGTTAAAGGAAGTTTAAAAGTAACAGACTTACTGGCTGGATCACCAAGTGAAAATAAATTAAAAAAAAGCCTAAAAAAAAGAAAACTAATGCAGTCACCACATTTAATGTTTGGTAAGCTACAATATATTATATTTTTGGTTTTAGATTTCAATACTGCTTTTAAAGTTGGTAACTACACCCATGTCATCCCATGTCCTTATATCACCATGTAAAAGCACCTTGAAGCAGCCCAATGCAGGGGGCACTTGTCAATTCAATCTGAACGATCTCATAAGCATATAAATCTGATATCAGAAGCATGGTGTGTTCGCCTCTTGCCACCGACTCAGCAATAATAGAAGGAAGATCACTAGAGATGAGCCGTCTGTTCCCATATTATAATTCTAGTGGAATTCCCATCAGACCAACTGTACTCATCAGTAGAAAAAATTGTGATTTAGAATTCCAAGCAAAAGAAACATTTTCAATATGTAGTCAGCAATCTTTTAAATTTGTATTTATTTGGGGGGATTTTCAAATCCTTATAAACCTATAATTGAATAGAATACCCTTGGAGTATTTTTACCAACTCAGCAACCGGGAACTGTTTCCAAACCTCTGTCTCCGGCAAGTTCTTTGTGAAGCTATTATGAACTTTTTGAATGGGGTTGCGTCCTCAACAACACATGGCTCTATTAACGCCACGCTTAATCACACTGAATGACAAAAATTCCAAAGGCAAAGAGTACACCTGAGTGAAACAAAACACAGAACTGATTTCCCAGGGGTCCCTATACTCACTCTGCCAGTACAGAGGTACAAATAAATTCACAGCTAATTCTGTTCCTACATTATTCTTGAAGTTTGGGGAGAGAAAAAGGTTCTTGGAAAAAAAGCTGATGTAGCTTGCTCAAGAAAAGTCAAAATCTTCGGACAAAGAATTGTAAAAATTCATATTTGACTTATGGAGTTTGGAGCTTTAAAGTTAAAGCATATGGCAAAGGAAACTTTTCTTGTTTAGTTTTAGATAGAGAGGGAAGTGCTTATAAACCTTGTCACTTTTTTGTGGTCCTTGTCTTTTTCGATGACATTTTTTCTTCAATTTCTGAGCCAGCGATTCTTTTTAAAACATCTTTTCCCAACCTTTTTACCCCCAAGGAACCCTTGAAATAATTTTCAGGTTTTGGGGCATCCCTGCTAAAAATGAATCTGCCTACAACTTACCATGCATTAGTGTAGGTCGTAGACCAGTGGTCAACTTTTGTAATATGGTGGACCTCATGCGTGGTGCAGAACAGGATATAGCCAAAGACTATGGTCATGATACAAGAGATGGTCAGAGACTGGGGATATGATACAATAGATAGTTGGAGACTGGGGACATGATACAAGAGATGGTCAGAGACTGAGGACATGATACAAGAGATGGTCAGAAACTGGAGACATAATACAAGAGATTGTCAGAGACCACAGACATGATGCAAGAGATTGTCAGAGACTGCAGACATGATACAAGGAGATGGTTAGAGACTGCAGACATAATAGAAAAGATGGTCAGAGATTGCGGACATGCTGCATAAGAATGTCTGAAACTGTGAACATGCTACAGGAGTTGTTTACATTACACGAGAGTGGTAGAAATCACTACTATAATGCCGCGTACACACGAGCGGACTTTTCGACTGGACTGGTCTGACGGACCGAGACCTGCGGACAATTCGACCGTGTGTGGGCTTCATCGGACCTGCAGTGAAGTTTTTCGATCGAAAATCTGACGGACTTTAGATTTGGAACATGTTTCAAATCTTTACGACGGAACTCCAACGGACCCAGTTCCTATTGAAAAGTCCACTTGTCTGTATGCTAGTCCAACGGACGAAAACCGACGCTAAGGCAGCTATTGGCTACTAAAAATGAACGAATAAAAGCAGCGCTAGCAAAGATATACGGATAAATGCAAAAAACAATAGTGAAAAACTGTTGCAGCTGCTGGATGTAAGTGCTAAGACTTAAAGGTAGTGGTACAACGGAATACAGCGCTAACAACTACACATATAAAAACCAGTGAAAAAATGCAGATCACACTACAATAAATGCACTGAGTGCTGAATAAACAAAAAAAGAAAAAATGTGTATAAATAAATAATTGTTGCCAAAACGAATGTGTCTCTGTAAGAAAGGATTTCCGCTGTCAATTGACTTACAAAGCTTTACCATATTCCCCTCCTCCCTTAACTGGTATCGTATCATGCGTCTGTGTATTCCTCCTGAGCACAACGCCAGTCTGCCTTCAGTTTGTAGAAAGTTCATCAGCTCTCCAATTGTGACACGCCATTTTAGGTTATGGAGTCCCGGTAATGAACAGTAGCAACAATTTTGGCCTGACACAAACAGAGACCCTACTAACTACCTACAGGCCTGAGAGCTGCTTCCCATCTTACAATACTACCAGCATGGAGTTTGTATGTTTTCGCTCTGCTTGCGTGTGTGTCCTCCCACATTCCAAAGACAATTGGCCTCTGTCTAAATTGGCTTGTGTGTGTGTGTGTGTGTAGCACTACCCCCATAGGAGCCGCTAGTGATTTTTGGGTCCTGTGCTCTCCCTAGCCCTAGACGAGGCCTCACCCTCACTGACACCACCAGAATACATCATCTGAGAACTCCCAGCAGATGTACAACATTTGCACACATTTCCCTTTAAAAAGATAGACTGTATTGGCAGACACTAATAAAACAGAGCAGATTGGTCCATCAACATCGATGCACATACACAGAAGGAGGAAAATGACTAATGAGGGCAGCATTCAACAGCAGTCTAGTAAACTCGGGCTCAGTAGATGTGTAGACTGCTTGAGGCTGCAAAGCAGAAAGTGGAGCCAGTTCAAAGGACAGTGGCGGTAAAAGGAACTAGGCTTCTATGTAGCTATGGAAGGCAGATGAAAACAAGGCATTCTTCAACACTAATGGCATGATGTTTTGTATTTGGTTTGATTGCTTCTGTGTATTGATGGATGCAGCAACAAGTGTAGCAGATCTCTGGGGTCAAAGTGTCAATGGAGAGAAATTACTTTTTTGCAAGTTTAGACTGAAGAAAGGGTTAACAAGTATTTGTAACTGTGAAGCAGGTCAGAGACCATCTCATCAGATTTCTCTGTGTCAGTCCTCCGAAGACATCAAGTGGTCTGTATGGTGGGGGGCCCCTTAAGCAGCGATGCATCAGATGGCAACTAATGCGATAGTAGCCTGGATGGCAATTCTGAATACAGATGTCCCCGTTCGGATCAGCCTCCTGGCTCCAGCGTCCTGCACAGCAACACGATCTTGTTGTCCACCTCTTTCAATCCATCATCTTGGAATGGTGTCGTTCAGACAAAGCCAGACCTCCAAGTGGAAGTGAAGCAGGGCACCATCTTGCATGAAAATTTTTCATGTTTGCATATGTAACCATCTTCATGTTTTTTTTTTATGGCAGTCATAAATTTGCTTATGACGAGGTGGCTATTTGTTGAACCAACGGCGTAATTCATGTTGCATTTGAACAATGGATTCACGCTTCATAAACTACAGCACGCAACGGGGGTGGCTTACTAAAGGCAAATGGACTGAGCACTACTTGCTCCTGAGCTTAGTAAATGAGCAGAAGCTCTGGTGACTTTCATCATCCAATCATGTGCAAGCAAAAATGTTTTTTTTAAATTTTCCTTGCACGTGGTTGGGTATTCTTTGCAAAGTGAAGCTTTCAAGTGAAGTAAAGTCACCCCCTGTGATGAAGTCAGAAGTGACGAAGCACATCGGGGCATTACAGTACGGCAACCAGAAGTGTTGCATCAACATTGCGAGAGTGAGTGGTGTCTCCCTGGAATGGATCGTAAGCCAGTGTGGAGTTAGTGAGACAAGTGGGGAACACTACAATACGCTAAGATATTAACACCATGTGCAATGCCTGATGCAAGATGTTTAACATGTGAGTGGCTTATGAATCGTTTTTTTTAAATAAAAGATTGAGTGATGACAATATCACACTAGTGGAGCCCTTCGTTTCTCTTCTATATACCCATTGATGTGTACTCATACCACATATATATGTTGACAATGCTCTGTCCCAATTTTCCAATTGTGCATCTATGTTGTCACCCCTCTAAAATGGGCTTCTGATGGAGACTACAATCAGCTGTTTCAATATACATTACACAATTACGGACCATTGTTGTCACCATCACCACCATAAGAGAAAGTAATTGCAAAGACACAAAACACAAAATATGAAACGGGGGTCAAAACAGTAATTTATCTGAAAAAAAAAAAAAACAATTGTTTAAGATAAACAATGTACTTGCTATGCCTTGATTTAAATTGGCAGATCGTTTCCAACCAACAAAATGGCTGCCGCATTACAGTGCGCAATATCGTCACGCTCCTTAGCTCCTCCTTACGTGTTTCGGCATCAATGACATTGTCAGGCCCTGGCCCCTGATGACGTTATTGATGACAAAATGCATAGGAGAAGTGACATCGCGCACCGGGACGCGGTGGCCATTTTCCTGGTTGGAATGCAGATTTAAATCAATGCCTACAATTTTCCTGTATCATGTGAGTGCAATATTTTACCACTTCTAATGAACCTTTTTTGGAACATACTGCACTATGATATGCACTTTTGTTCATTCTTGTATGGATGCGAGTAACTGACAGATCTTGGGCAGTGGATATGTCCAGTAAGAGTACTAAGAGACAGTCCTTTAGACGCCACTCCAGCTGACTGTTTGGAACAGGCCTAATTGTCCTCTGTAATGGGGGTCCATGCATAGCGGTAAGAGGCAGTGTGATCGGGTGTTGGTGGAGGCTCTCCTTTGGATACTCTTCGGTTCGATCCATTATTGTTTTGGTTCTTTATAGAGAACTATATATATTACCATTTCAGGACTGTTAATCTGTTTTCAAGCACCGCACTTTTGCCGTCATTTATTATTATCTATGTCATCCACCATTTCAGTGCTAGCTGCTAATCCTCAAAATATTCTTTGTCACTGTAACTCAATTTTCTAGCGCAGCTGGTTTTGGTTTTTGTATTAATGAACTTGCTATACTAAGGCAGTCTTAAACTTTTTGAATAAAATAAAGCAAAGTTCACTTGGAATATCCAATCATGTGCCTAAGTAACAGATTTTCTTTTATTTGCAGATTATCAGATAACTGAAATGAGAACAGCTTCTCTTTCACTTGCATGTCCACTTAAAGCCAAGTTCCACCCAAAAATGGAACTTCCGCTTTAAGGGAAGGTGACCCCCTGACATGCCACATTTGGCATGTCATTTTTTTTGGGGGGGGGGAGCGGAAACCCTCTTTTTAGAGGGTTCCAGCTCCCACTTCCTCCTGGGGCTCTGCGGTTCCGGAAGTCAGTTCACCTCTCCCCTCTCCCTCTCGGCAATCATCTGGGACACGTCATAGGTCCCAGATGATTGCCTGGCCAGTCACAGCATGCCACGCGGCTCGCGCATGTGCAGTGCAGCCACACCCGGGCACCCACAGTGAAAATGCCAGAGAGGAGGGGGAGACAAGTAGGGCTTCGTTCCCTCGCATCGCTAGACCCTGGGACAGGTAAGTGTCCGATTATTAAAAGTCAGCAGCTGCAGTACTGCAGTATTTGTAGCTGCTGACTTTTAATTTTTTTTCTTTTAAGCGTAACTCCGCTTTAAAGTACACACTGCTATTCCTTTGAAAAATCAACCCCAATGATACGTGGGGGCTCCTTTTTTAAAGTGTTTGTAACCCTAAAAAAAAAAGAGAGACCATGTTACCTTATAGCAGATTAAACAGCACAGTGCTTGTGCTGTGTAACCTGCCACTCTCTAAACTGTAAAAGACCTGGTTGATCCTGCCACTTCCTGTGTCCCCCTCTCTGTACTGACCATGATAATTATGGCTGCTGAGCCCTGATTACCATAGTCAGTTTACATGTCTCTGTCCCCCGCACCCCCTCCCTCCCTGTCAGCTCTGTGTGTTTGTGTCTCTGCCCCCCTCTCCTGCCGCTATAAGTAGAAAATAAAAGATTCCAAATTGTCACTGGCAGCCCCTCTATTATATCTAGGCATAACACACAAGGTTAGTGTTTTATTAAAACAAAGCTTGTAAATACCTTTTTACAGCTATAATCAGGCTGGTCATGTGACTCCTGGCAGGTCTCCTACTCCGATTGAGGGCTACAGCGGGAGGGGCTGAGTGGCCATGTGACCTCCCCGGCTAATGCGTTTTGTGTCTGAGCAGCTTCTTAGAAGTGGAAGGTTTTTAGTTTTTTCCTGAAGGCCAGATGGTTTTCTTCCATGCGGATGTGAGTCGGAAGAGTATTCCATAGCCGAGGTCCCTGGACTGCGAATCTGCGTTCTCCCATTGCTTTGTAGCGGTATTTGGGAACGAGGAGGAGGTTTTGGTTGGATGATCGCAGATTGCGATTGGGTGTGTAGTGTTTTATTTTCTCTCTGAGGTATTGAGGGGCGTTTCCTTGTATGCATTTGTGGGTGAGGCAGAGGGTCTTGAATGTGATCCGATTCTTGACCTTTAGCCAATGTAGGCTCCTCAGGGATGGGGAGATGGACTCCCAGGGTTTTTTTTCCTGTTAGCAGTCTTGTGTTCTGAATGGCCTGTAGGCGCGCAAGCTGATATTGGGGTAAGCCTATGTAGAGTGAGTTTGCGTAGTCAAGACGGGAATTGATGATTGTTCCAACTACTGCTGCTTTGTCCTTTTCTGGGATAAAGGGAATGAGTCTGTGTAGCAGGTGGAGGAGATGGTGAGATCCGCTAACTACTCATCCTATTTGTGCATCCATTGTCATTTCTGAGTCAAAGATAACTCAGAGACTCTTGGCTTTGGTGCTCTGGGAGATGGTCTGTCCAAAGATGGTGGGAGGTATCCATGGAGTCTTGGTTTTAGGATTTTGGTTAGCGTTTAGGAGGAGAAGTTCTGTTTTTGACCCGTTGAGTTTGAGGGAACTGATGGTCATCCAGTCATCTATCAAAGTGAGACATTGCTCTAGTTGATGATGGTGGTCTTTTTGTGCGGTGATGCGAAAGTAGATTTGGGTATCGTCAGCGTATGAGTGGAAGCAGAGGTCTGATTTTTTGATGATTTTGAGGAGTGGGCGGATGTAGATGTTGAATAGCACTGGCGACAAAGGTGAACCCTGGGGGACTCCACAGGAAATTGTCTGGGTGTCAGTGGTGAATGCTCCAAGTTTCACTGTCTGAGAGCGATTCTCTAAGAAGGATGCAAACCATTTTAGACTCAAATCTGTGGATCCTGCAACTTCTGTGAGGCGGACAAGTAGAGTATTGTGGTCCACTGTATCAAATGCTGCACTAAGGTCTAGCAGTATCAGGAGACATGATTCTCCGTCATCTGCAGCTTCGAGGGCATCATCCCATATTTTTAGAAGTGCCGTATCTGTGCCATGGCCTGGGCGGAAGCCTGATTGTAGAGTGTCCAGAAGTTGTTGTGTGTCCAGGTGGTGTTGTAACTGTTGTACTACCACTTTCTCCATAATCTTGGAGATGGTGTTAAGGCTTGTTATCGGTCTGCGGTGGTTAGGGTCCTTGGGGTCGAGATTGGGTTTCTTTAGCAGGGGTTTGACGGTGCCCTGCTTGAGGGAGGTTGGCACAATCCCTTCTTTGAACGACTGATTTATGAGGTGTGTTATGGTGGGAGCCAGGATATCGGAGCATTCTTTCAGGAATTTCATGGGAATGATGTCATTTGGTGATGTGCTGTCTCAAAGGCTTCTCATAATGGTTTTAGTCGTGTCAGTGGTGATCGGGGTCAAGAAGAAGTCCGGCGGTTGTGTGATGTTCGTGTTGATGTCCTCTTTTTGCTTTGGTTGGGTGAGGTTGGTTGTTTTTTTTTGTTGGATAGATTTTCGGATGTTGTCGATTTTGTCGATGAAGAAATTTGATAACTCATTGCAGAATTCTTGAGTATCGTTTTCTGGGGGCTCTAAGCAGGACGGGTTCATTGACTGGGCGACTATATTGAAAAGTTCCCACGGCCAGTTTATGGCAGTTGAGATGATATTCGAAAAATGTTCTTTTTTGGCTGTGAAGATTGCTTTGTGGTATTTCACCATGAGTACTTTGTAGTTTGTATGGTTTTCCTTGGTAGGATTCCTTCTCCACGTTCTTTCAGCTCTTCTACGTTCCTGCTTGAGTAGGGTGAGAGTGCCATTAAACCATCTTAAGTTTTTTTGCGGATGAGTGTTCTGCGTTTTGGCGCTACTGTGTCTGCTGTTTGTAGTAGTACCTTGTTTAGGGAGTTGAGTGTTTGTTCCGTTGAGAGGTTTGAATTTAGCAATTTTATTTTGTTTGATAATGTGATTTTGAAGAGTTCAGAGTGTAGACATCAGAGGGAGATCTTGGCCCCTTCTACAGTAGCCCTGGATCGGAGTAGGAGATTGGCCGGGAGTCACGTGACCGGCCTGAATATAGCTATAAAAAGGTATTTACAAGCTTAATTTTAATAAAACACTAACCCTGTGTGTTATGCCTAGACTAATAGAGGGGCTGCCAGTTAATTACATTTTTAAGGTAACAACCACTTTAAGTCTTATTTCCAGGTAAATTGGGGATTTTTTTTTATGTGGCAGTTTGCAAGTTGCAAATTTTTAAGAAATTTGAATGTGTCTCCTAGGTACACACTGTAAATATAAAGCATGGTAATGTATTATTTTATGGATCCTTAATTAATTAGAATTAAAAGCAAATTTTGGAATTTGTATTTAAAAAATAAATAAATAAATAAATAAACAAATCCATGTTGGGTTACCTTTAAAGCAATGAAGAGCAACCAATTTCATTTGTAGTGAAATTATATATATATTTTGCACATCTAGTGAGGTTAGGTGTAGCTCACCTTGAGTAAATGTTTAAAAAATAAATCTTGATCCTTTTGTAAGATGAAAAGAGTCTCTCATCCAATAAGATATTTCTAACAATTGACCCTTTTCTCACCCCAGCTAAAAACCATTTTCAGATTTACGTACATCTCCCATATCCATGGTGACAGTGTTCATTTCCTCTCCCTTTTCTATATTGTTCTATTATTATTGCTGTCTAGATGTTGGGATGCTCAGTATCTTCTTCATTTATAACTCTGTATCATTTTTGCCAGTAACTTGGCCTTTGATTTTCCCCGTGATGAGTTTTTATAATCTTTCACATTTCCGAATTGGTTTATTTTTGATGTTTCTTTTTTAAAGAAAATTAAACTTTATTTTTCTTTCCTACAAAAAGTGCAACAAACTTTAGAAATGCAATGTGTAATATTGCTACCAAAAATATCCAGCTGCACAACCTCCCAAATATCTTAATAAGAGTTGTGTCTGTGTCCTGCTGACCTCTGTAGTCATGCTGGAAGAAAAGGAAGCTTATTGTAACCATTGTCTTTTAGCTCAATATCAGATGATAGAAATATATGCACTGACATTGTTTGATAACAACTAGCACAGTGGAACCCTCACATTGACCTCACCCCACTCTCAGGCCAGCCATACACAGTGTGAATTTCTTTCCTGCAACCACAAGTTGCAGGAAAGAAATTTGCACAATTCTCCAATCAATGCAGCCAGTGCTGACAGGGGAATCAGCAATTGTCTGCTCCTGGCACAGGGGGCAGGGGAAGCCGTCCCTATCGGGAGAAGACAATCAGAAGTGAATTCGGCAGGCTGGTTGTACCCAAGTAGATAGATTGATCAATCAACTTGGTACATTCAGTCTGTCCATTAATGGTTCGAATCTAGGGTTGCCACCTTTTCTTCAAGCCAAACCCAAACACTTATGGACCTGGGACACCTTTGGGTGCCCCCAACGAGAGCAGTAATGCAGTGTGCATAGCATGCCGCAGCGAACAGTGAGTGAGGCCAAAATGCTCTTGCTGACATCATCGCCCTGGCCCCCCTGTGATGCCTAACCTGCCCTCAGACAGCAGCCCACAGCTCATTGAGGGAAATAGATTAGTGTGTGACTATCTTGGTTACTTGGGGAGCCGCAGCCGAGTCTGAATAATGTGTCCGGGTTTCAGTCCTCCTAAAACCCAGACGCATGATTCAAAACCCGGACTGTCCGGGTGAATCATGGACAGGTGGCAACCCTATTCGAATCCCGGACCGTTCCTGGTGAACTGGCTGAGATTCAAACCGTGTATGACCGGCTTTAGTCAGTGTAAATGGGTTTATTGAGTACCTACGTGTTAAAGGGAATGTGCAGAGTTTTTATTTCTGCTTTAATACTGCTACAGGGCAGCAGCTGTGCGCCCAATCACACATATATATATGTGATCCTATACTTCTGGGTAGGGAGCGTGTATGTGCGCCGCTGTTGGCATGCTTCCGCTGTGATTACACTCAGCCGAGTCCAATTGCGAGTGCCAGGTACTCGATGTTCGCCTGCACCCGCCGATTGTCGGGCAGATAGACAGTGGCGTTGACAGGAATGGTGGTCTCTTTGGTGTATGATTGGGTAAACATGGGCTGGAGCTAATAGAGCAAATGAGCATTTTACATATTATGGTGCTTCTATAATTCTATGTAAATTTTTTATTATCTATTTGATATATGTGATTTTGTTTTCTGTATAGTTTAGTTACTAATTGTGGTCCATAATCCCCTGAGGAAGCCAATCTTGGTGAAACATGTTGGGATAGCATTCTACCTCTTGACCATCTATTCAACAAAACCTTTCTGACCACTGAATGGTCTGAATTTATCTATGTGTAAATAAACTTTACATGTTTTACATTAAGTGTTTCTATTATCATTTGTTGGCAACTTAATAATCCCTTAAACAATTGTGGCCCATATATCCTATTTTAGGGATGAGGTGTCAGATATAATGTTGTCGTCTAGTTACCTTATTGCACGAAAACAAGGCATATCACGGTTCTATGAGGGGAGGAGGGATGAGTTTGTGTCCCTGCAAAGCAAGCAATACATTTCATCTCTTCCCCTAGTAAAGGCACCTCACACAGTTCACATAAGCACTGGTTAGGCACACAGTTAACCCTTTGATTGCCCCCAATGTTAACCCCTTCCCAGCCAGTGTCATTAGTACAGTGATAGTGCATATTTTAAGCACTAATCACTGCATTAGTAGGATCTGAAGAAGAAGCAGTGACTTTGAAACGCGTCGGGAGCTCAACAGCTCTGATGTATTTTCCTTAGCTATCTGAAGACTATTGGTTCTGGACTGATCGCCACGATCAGATGGCTATGCTAAGCGCTTTATCTCCCCATGTTTGTGAATAGTATTTTATTCTGGTTTTATTCATAAATTTGCTTGGGATAATGCGCCCTCCTTTTGTTTTTTGTTCTATGACTACTAGGATATCCCCTATCCTGGAGGCCAACAAGACCATAGCAAGAATCCCCTGAGAGACAGACTACCCAATGTCGCACCATTGCGCAGGGGTATTTGTTTGCTGTTATCACTGTAAGTGTCAGTTAATGTCCTAATGTCTGCCGCAATATCACAGTCCCGCAAAAAGTCGTTGATCGCTGCCATTACTAGTGAAAAATAAATAAATAAAAATATCCCATAGTTTGTAGATGCTATAACATTGTGCAAACCAATCAATGTACGCTTATTGGGATTTTTGTTACCAAAAATATGTAGCAGAATACATATTGGCCTAAACTGAGGAAAAAATTATTTTTTTTGAAAAAAAATGTGGGATATTTATTATAGCAAAAAGTAAAAGATAAAGGGGGTTATTTGATGAAGAAATGTAATTATTTCATTTTTTTATTTAGATATGTTTTATAGCAGGAAGTTAAAAAAAATATTGTTTTTTCTTTAAATTATCAATCTTTTTTGTTTCTAGCGCAAAAAATAAAAAAGTAGAGGTGATCAAATACCACCAAAAGAAAGCTAAAGCATCACACGACTGCACAATTTTCAGTTAAAGTACCACAGTGCCGGATTGAAAAAATGGCCTGGTCATGAAGGGGGGTAAATCTTCCAGAAGTCAAGTGGTTAAATAGAACAGGACCCAGTACAGAGCCGTGTGGTGCACCACTAGTGACTGGTCTCTGTTCTGAGTGAACTCTAATTACATATATAAGTAAAGATGATCAGCGCAGATTTCTATACTAATATCCAAAATTACAAGAACTAATAAACCGTGACGTGCTACTAATCACAAACAAAAATAAATAAATGTAAGGTCCATAATTTCTTCCAAGTAACAGCGAATACGTTCTTCCAAATTATAATAACTTGCAGACAAAATTCTCGTGACTTCACACAATTGCTTAGTGCTCACAGAACTCTTACCTCTATTAAGTATCTAATGGTGGTGGCGGGCTTCAACTTCTATACTCACGCATACCAGATCAGGTAAAATTCCGGAAGTCTCTATGCGGTGTTAGTTCAGCCTTACAGATATTATATGGTGGTGACGGGCTTCCACTTCCAGACTCCTGAGAACCAGGTCACTCAGAGTTCCCGAATGTCATGTGAGGATAAAATAAATGCCTCCTATAGTGTAAAACATATAAACAACTGAAAATTTATTAAAAGCCAAATGGATTCTTACACAAACAAAGTTAAAAAGTGCATATAAATGTAACAACAGCATTCCAGAAGCCTCTTACGTCACTTCCGGTCCGCTCTGTGTTTTTGGCCACGCCCTACGCATTTTGTCACGTGACTTCATCAGGAGTTTCTGGTATCTATCCTTTAGCCAACTGCACTGAAAAACCCAAAGGGTAAAGTAGTCCTAGCTTGAACAACATTTGTATTAGATTATTATGTGGAACTATAACATGTGATTCCATTAACTCCACAACAACAGATGTTAAGCTCACTGGCCTGTAATTGCTTCTACCTTGCTGTCCTTCTTGTAGATAGGTACGATATTAGCTATTGAAGTTCTCTTAGAACTCTGGGATGAATACCATCAGGGCCCATTGCTTTATATAGCTTTAACAGAGCCAGTTCTTCTGCTACCTCTGTCTCAAGAAATCCTGAAAAATGAACCATCATTACTAGAATCAATATGATTCCCCAACTTGTTAATGTTTGTGCAATTTAGTTCTGAGAAGACTGAACAGAAGTAATTGTTTAACCACTTCAGCCCCGAAAGATTTGGCTGCTCAATGACCAGGCCATTTTTTGCGATACGGCACTGCGTCGCTTTAACTCACAATTGCGCGGTCCTGCTACCCTGTATCCAAACAAAATTGAAGTCCTTTTTTTCCCACAAATAGAGCTTTCTTTTGGTGGTATCTGATCACCTCTGCGGTTTTTATTTTTTGTGCTATAAACAAAAGAAGAGCGACAATTTTGAAAAAAAAAACACAATATCTTTTACTTTTTGCTATAATAAATATCCCACAGTTTTTTATAAAAAAAAACAATTATTTTCCTCAGTTTAGACCAATTATATATTCTTCTACATATTTTTGGTAAAAAAAAATTGCAATAAGCGTATATTGATTGGTTTGTGAAAAAGTTATAGCGTCTACAAAATAGGATAGATTTATGGCATTTTTATTATTATATTAGGGTTTACATCTGCTTTAAACCTACCTCAGATGGCAAACAGAAATTTAGATTAAAGGAAACCTGTACTGAGAAAAATGTGAGGCCTGCCTTCGCTGACATCTTTAAGAAAATGCTAATTGCCTAAAGTCAAAACTATTGAGTGGCGTATCTGTTCCAGATCAATGTCCCAGATAGCATTAGATGAGGAAAGTGTAAAAATAGTGTTGGGCCTGTAGGGTTATCTCACTTGTATTGCTATATTAAAGTATTGATGTCAATGTAAATGATCTGATTCCTGGGTTCTACACCCCAGAGGATCTCCACAGTCTCCATGGCTTGTAGTGTAATGTAACATAAATGGAAATTGAAACGCCACACTACTAAAAGGTCCAGATACAATTTTATTCCAATAAAAGTCAGAGGGACAAATCAAAAAGTAGTCAACGAGTTTTGGGGGGCCCAAGAGAGCCCCCTTCATCGGGGCCTAGAAAAAACATAAGGACATCTCCATATCAATCCGATATCAATACAATATCCCCTCGTCTGGGTCATATTTAACCGTTTCCCACCCGGCGTATAGCATAATGATGTCTGTGGGAACTTCTCATCAATCCTGCAGATGTCCTATGATGTCCTCCCGGATTGAGCCCCACGGGTATGCCGCTGGGCCGTGGAGAGGCACGATCCATCACTGGCTGCATCTACTGGACACAGCCGATGACTGATTACTGTACTGGCCTGATTCCGGTACCATGTGACTGCTGTAACCAATTACAGCAGGTCACATGACAGTTGTATACGATAGATGGCTTCCTTTCAAGTATACAATTGTTTTGCTAGCTGTGATTGGTCAGTTTAAACCTATGGTACAGACTGGGCCAAACACAGCCCACCTGTTCCATGTGATTAGCTCTGACCAATCACAGCTAATCACAACAAAAGAAAAGGAATTAATTGATTTTATTCAGTAAAATGCTTGCATATAGCAATGTAATGCACTGCTATATGCTAACATAGGGGTTCATTTACTAAAGGCAAATCCACTTTGCACTACAAGTGCACTGCACATGCACTTGGAAGTGCAGTCGCTGTAGATCAGAGGGGGGCATGCAAGGAAAAAAAAAACAGCATTTTTGCTTGTACATGATTGGATGATAAAATCAGCAGAGCTTCCCCTGATTTCAGATGTTCCCCTCAGATTTACAGCGACTGCACTTCCAAGTGTACGTTCAAGTGCACTTGTAGTGCAGAGTAGAGTTGCCTTTAGTAAATCAATCCCATAATGTGTAAAAAAATAAATAAATACTAATCACTTCCCCAGAGTAGTACAATGTTACTATGGTAACATTATATTGCTATAGTCAAAGTGTGTTAAAAAAAAAATATTAAAAAAAAAAGAAAAACAATATAATAAAATTGTTGTAAGAATGTGAAAAAAAATATTATTCACCAGTCAGTGTTCCTCTGACAAATTAAAAAAAGATTTATTTCTTAATTTTCCAAAAACTTGTGACAAAAAAATTACAACTTTAAAAAAAACCCGCCATCCCTCTTACTAAATACCTTGGTCTGTCTACTTTCCAAAATGGATAATTTGGGGGATATCTGTACTGTCCTGACATTTGTGGGCCTCAAGAAATGAGATTGTGGACTCTATAACTTTCCTACAGACTAAATAATAAACACTGATTTGGGTTATTTTCACCAAAGAAATGTGGCAGAATTCATTCAGGCCTAAAATTATGATGAACACATACATACATAATTACATACATAATTAAATACATAATTTGCAAAATTTTATAACAGAAGCGAAGAAGAAGAGTTTTTTTTTTAAATGTTTGTTCTTTTTTTGTTTATTTAGCAAAAAAAAAAAATTTAAAAAACCCATTGTCAATTAAATACCACAAAAAGAAAGCTTTATTTGTGTGAACAAAATGATAAAAACTTAGTTTGGGTACAGTATTGCATGACCGCGCAATTGTCATTCAAAGTGCGACATCGCTGAAGCTGAAAATTGGCCTGGGCAGGAAGGGGGGCAAAGTGCCCGGTGTTAAAGTGTTTAAAACCAAATAGCCAATAGCATTATTAGTATCAAAAAACTTTAGACAAATGTGAGAAAAGTAATAGTTCACTATACCATTTCAGTTCACCAATTAGGTAAAAAAAAAAAAATGTCCACGCTTTGGCAGGACATATACTAAAATTGGAACGATACAGAGAAGATTAGCATGGCCCCTGCGCAAGGCTGGCACGCAGATGCACGAATCGTTCCATATTTTAAAAAATAAATAAAATAAATAAATAAAAAATAATACTAACAATAATAATTAAAATAATACATTCTGGGTAAAATATAGACCTAATGAAAATAAATTTAAAAAAATGAGTAAATTATATCCCAAAACTGATATTTATATAACTGGAGCCATATATGCTTAGCAGTGGCATGGCACTTCAGTATTAAGATAGTATTAGAAGCAGAGGGCCGACATAACAGTCAGGGCCTCACAGTTTCAGAAGGACAGGTCAAGCTTTCCACATTTCTCCCAGTACAGTTTACCTTTGAGATAAGCTGGAGTTTAGCACATTTGCAGGTTTACCTGCATGCCACTGGCAGTTCACTGCTTGACTTGTGTTCTGGATTAGCTGTTTACCTTATTTCAACCTGCTGTAGGGAAATGACGGCAGTACATTTTCTTGATGTAGGCAAAAAACCTGCTTTCTGATAGATTTATTCATGAACCCCGGTCCCGGTGCTACACACTGAAACATTTTTATTTCTTGAGATTCCACCTTTGATGCCTTCCTTCTCTTTTATCGATCCTTTTAGGTCATGTGCTCATGAGCGCTGGATGCAGATACACATTAAGAATTCTTGTAAAGATAGACATGCAGCTGAAGTTAATGAGGCAGCCATGAGAACACGCTCTGCACTCTACCTCTGCAGTATAACACTAAGTAGAAAAATGTTTCCCTGAGTATTTGATTTAGTACAGCTTCTACTTTGGGTATTGGGAAGCCCTTAGTCCATGGCAAGAAATAATGCTGAGTAGAAGCAGTGTTAATTTTGTCGACCAAAATATTTTAGTCGACTAACTTAATACCATTTTAGTCGACTAAAATATACGATTAAAACTAAAACAACTGAGATGACTAAAATAGGACTAAAACGAAAATGGCATTTTAGCCAAAAGACTAAATTGGGACTAAAACTAAAATGCCATTTTAGTCAAAAGACTTAAGCCCCGTGAACATGATCGGATTGTTGGTCAACAAAACCGTGGAATTTTGTCCGAAGGGCGTTAGCTCAAACTTGCATACACACGGTCACACAAATGTTGGCCAACAATTACGAACGTAGTGACATACTAGACGTACTACGTGGTTTTTCAGCTCTTTAGCGCCACCCTTTGGGCTCCTTCTGCTAATTTCGTGTTAGTAGAAGTTTGGTGAGTGTTGATTCACGATTTTCTTTTCGCGTTTTTCATTTAGCGATTTTCAGTTCCTTTCTGAACGGCCGTTCGTCAACCAGACATGTTGTGGAATCGGAGGAGATAACGTGTTATTTATTATTGGCCTTGGAGTTATTGCTTTGATATTATTTTTTGGGTTGAATAATAATGATTTGATTTGGTATATTTACTATATTTTTGGATGCATAGAATGCACTTTTTGGTTAAGTTCTGTTGGCAGATAGTGGAGACGAGTGCCGGAGAAATGGATGGGAAACGGAGCGGATGAGCACACTCACGGGTCCCGCTGCTTTATTGCCATATCGGAGCCACGGTGGGTCAATACCACCAACCCCGCGCTGCCAACGAACGTACAGCAATAAGCAGGCGGCACCACTATATACAAGCATTAAGGACGGCTCCTAGAGTGGTGTGAGGGGGATCAAGACATCGGCAAAGGGATCCGTGCAGGCTGACCGATTGGGTGGTAATGTAGACTCTGTTCCTATTTAACCCTCTACAGTTCCCACTGTCATTCTCACATACAGACGCTCGTCCAACTGTACCTGCGGGTGCAACATCAGCCCATACTAGCACTAAGGGCATATTATGCCCAGTGACATACTTCATCATCACTGCATGATTAAACAATGGACTGATTGATGTTCCAGCGGGGAGACAGGACTGCTTTGTGTACTTAAATTAAATTAGCAGGTGAATCAAGAGGCAACTACAGCCATCAGCTGTTGTACGCTACAATTTGTGACGGCCATTGGGAAGAGCCCCTGGTATTTGTGACAGGGCAGAGTTCATTGATTCCAGCCCATTTGGGCCTCCACCCGGACCCCCTACTCAGCCATACATGCCCCACAAGCCCCTGTTCAACAGCATAATTATTATAATAATTTTTTAGCCACCTAGCTATCCTGGGGGAGTCTTCACAGTGACACTGGAAATACCTCAGTCTGACACAACATGATGTGTCCCCTCATGTCTTTTACCCAAATTGGGCATTCATGATAGTGATACTGGGGTATTGTCATCCAGCCTCACTGTAAAAGGCAATAAGCCGGCGTCCGGACTGTCTGTGTGGTGGTTGTGTCATATATGTGTCACTTGTTTGTTGTCTTGTTATGTGTTCGGGTTTATGTGTTTTTTTTCTGTTGTTTGATGATTATTCACTGACCACAGTGCCCACCAGGACAGTGTATTATCGCTGCACCTGGTGACGCACATCTTATGCATGAGCTGCAAGCCCTGCATATGGATGCAATTGATGCATGTTGAAGCGGTTTTAAATTAATAAAATAATAGTTTTTACATATACATATCCTGGTGTTGATTTGTTGTTGCTCTAAGTAGCCACTATTTGATCCCTGTAGCAATATAGGGGTCAACCTTTTTTTGTATGCTGCGGTTAGTTTGGCTACAGCAACATCACTAGACTTCAGTGATCGGTTATAGGGTACAATACTATTTAAAGGCCCCATCACCGGGTTGTATATAAAGTAGGATCTGGTTTTATTTTCTTTTTCTTTTTGGTTATGTCTGTTGGCAGATAGCATGTATATATTCTTTTTTTTAATGCACAATAACAAAATTGTGTAGAATAATACTTGGCTATGTGTTTTACTTCAAATGACAGTTTGGGAGTAGGCAGTTTCATTTTATAAAATACAATGTAAAATTGACAAGGGACACCAACATAGTTGTATCTTTGATCTTAAAAACTACGGGATAATGGTGTTGTGGTAACTTGCCCAAAAAAAAATAAAAATAAAGCATAATATAAAATTATTCTTGATATCACTAGAAAAAAAAAGCCTTTGAAACTTTGTTTGCAATAACTCCATCAGTATCACCAGCAAAGCAGCTTCATTATTATCCCATTAAAGAAGAATAGAATTGTGCACTGCATTTGGAGATTTCATAATTTGCAGCGTCACAAAAGTTAATTCTCCATTACAAACCCTAGTTTACAAGACCGGCCGCTTCTGCTTCTGAGCATGCGTGTTTGTACTTTGGACTTTTGTCCGACGGACTTGTGTACACACGATCAGACAATCCGACAACAAACATTTGTTGGCGGAAAATTTGAGAACATGCTAGCCCACATTTGTTGGCGAAAAGTCCGACAACAATTGTCTGATGGAGCATACACACGGTCGGACTTTCTGCCAACAAGCTCACATTCAACATTTCCCGTCGGAAAGTCCGATCATGTGTACGGGGCATAAGACTAAAACTAAATTGAGATTTGCTGCCAAAATTAACACTGAAGCCTCGTACACACGATCGGACTTTAAACAAACTTTTCCGTGGATTTCTGTCCAAAGGGCGTTGGCCGTGAACTTGTATTGCACACACACGGCAGGACTTTTTAGGCAACAAACACGAACGTAGTGACGTTTCAACGTACTGACGACACTTCAAAAGAAGAAGTTCAATTCTCCGGTGCCACCCTTTGGTCAACTTCTGTACTGTTGTCTGATCGTTTGCATTGGTTCTGAGCATGTGTATTTGTACTTTGGACTAAAGTCCGATGGTTTTGTGTACACACGATCAGACTAGCCGACGTGGGACTTTTGTTGCCGCCAAGTTTGTCTGTTTGCACAGCCAACATTTGTCCGATGAAAACCGAAAAAGTTTGTCCAATGGAGCACACACACGGTTGGATGTTGCCTTAAAACAGCTAATTTGCATGTTTGTTGTCTAAAAGTCCGATGGTGTATGTATGGGCCTTGAGTAGAAGTGAACAAATGTCTTCACACAAACTGAGTTGCAACTAACATTAAGGTTTACTGGTACCTAGATATTTACATGGTGAACCAGCCAACCTTTATAACCCATGAAGTGAAGTAAAAATTGATTCTTTGGACCACTCATTAGTTCACACCCACACCTCCAGTAGTGCTGTCTGTCACTTACATAATGGAGTAAGATTCGCAAAAAAAAAACAGCTCTGGTTAACCTAAACAATAAAGAATAATTCCAGCTTTTGCTATATTATACACAGTTACTGTATACTCCCTGGCAGATGGAGCTTGCCAATGCTCTGGTGATGGACTGCCACTTGATGTCATCATGTCCTTTGCAGAGCTATGTACCCTACGTTGGTCTTGATGACATCAGGACCTTACACTGCCAGACTATGGGGGAGAAGATGCTTCGGAGACCAGTCTAGCAGGGCGAAGGAGGGGGGTAGCAGAATTCCAGGTATGGCTATATTATACATAGTTGCATTGGTCCAGCGTGGACCATTGTAACTACAATATGTATATACCATACTTGCCCAATGCCCCTGGAATCTGGATATCACTGAAGTAGACACCACTACTCCAGTGACCCTGACTTGCTTGGGTCCTGCACCGAGTGGCTACATTGCTACTTACTGAACATGGTCAGCCACTTGGAATGGGTGCCATTCAGACAATGGTTTGCATTGTCTGAATGATTGCAAAGCATTCTCTGATTGGATGAGTTGGAGACGCGGGGTGGTGATGTCATGCTCTCCACCTTGTCCAGTCAGAGAATGCCTTACATTCATTCAGAAAATGCAAAGCATTCTCCGAATAGTGCCCGTGCTGAGGGGCCAACCTGTGTTCAGAATGCAGCAGGCCAGACCCTCAGCTTCATGTGAAGATCACTGGAGTAGTGATGTCTACAGTGATTTCCAGCTTCAAGGGCCAGGTATAGTATATACATACACTATATTGTCAAAAGTATTTGGACGCCTGCCTTTACAAGAGCATGAACTTTAATAGCATCCCAGTCTTAGTCTATAGGGTTTAATAGTGAGTTGACCCAACCTTTGCAGCTATAACAGCTTCAACTCTTCTGGGAAGGCTGTCCACAAGGTTTAGGAGTGTGTCTATGGGAATGTTTGACCATTCTTCCAGAAGCATTTTTGAGATCAGGCACTGATGTTTAATGAGAAGGCCTGACTTGCAGTCTCTGCTCTAATGCCACGTACACACGGCTGGACTTCCCGACAGAAAAAGTCAGATGGGAGCTTTTGATCGGACATTCCGACCATGTGTATGCCCCATCAGACTTTTTCTGTCGGTATTTCCGACGGACTCAGATATATAACATGTTCTAAATCTTTCCGTCGGAAATGCCAACGGAGTTAAGCCCGTTGGCAAATCCGCTTGTGTGTACACAGCATAACTCATCCCAAAGGTGTTCTATCGAGTTGTAGCTGCATGTGTTTGTGAAAGCAAAGGTTCTTTGGACCAGCTTGGTTTTAAAGTTTACCAAAGCATGGAGTTAGGCTTTAGGTTTTTCTTTCTTTTTCCATTGGATTATCCCCAGCTCTTGCCACAACATCTGTGTTAATGGTGTCTCCTTTCATTTGGAGAAGGGTCCTATTAAGTCACCCTTGCATGTGTATCCGCTCCCAGCCTATACCTATAGACACTGCATGCTTCAATAGAAAGATAGCCAGGAAGCTATCCCTTCTCTCTGTCTTCCCTGTTCCTTCACAACAGCACTTGAAGGATACTCGGGGGGGCATGCTTCTCTATCCGGAAGCTTAGGAAAGTGGCGCTCGGAGATCTGGAGTTGGCAGTGAAGCACAGTTAGCTTGGTAGGTGTTTTTACACACATACTGAGCTAACTATGTACACAACAATGCTTAATAGGATTTGATTATGGCATTCATTTAGTACAGGGGTCTCAAAACTTTCTAACCAAAGAGCCATTTTATTGACCTTCAGACGTGAGGGGGGCTGGACTGTGGTCAGCGGGAGTGGAAATTTTCCTGGCATTTTTGGGAGTAAACATCACCGCATTTGGTGTTGGGGGAGAAGTAGCGCCCCATTGTTGGTGTCATTGGGAGGAATAGTGCCTCATTTTTGGTGTCAGTAGGAGAAGTAGCGCCCCATTGTTGGTGTCATTGGGAGGAATAGTGCCTCATTTTTGGTGTCAGTAGGAAAAATAGTGCCCCATTGTTGGTGTCATTGGGAGAATTGGTGCCCCATTGTGGGTGTCAGTGGGAGAAATGATGCCCCCTTGCTGGTGTCATTGGGACAAATCGTGCCCTATTGTTGGTGTCAGTGGGAGAAATGGTGCCCCCTTGCTGGTGTCATTGGGAGGAATAGTGCCCCATCGTTGGTGTCATTGGGAGAAATTGTGCCCTATTGTTGGTGTCATTGGGAGAAATCGTGCCCTATTGTTGGTGTCAGTGGGAGAAATGGTGTCCCATTGTTGGTGTCATTGGAAGGAATAGTGCCCCATCGTTGGTGTCAGTGGGAGAAATGCTGCCCCATTGTGGGTGTCAGTGGGAGAAATGGTGCCCCATTATGGGTGTCAGTGGAAGAAATGGTGCCCCATAGTTGGTGTAATTAGGAGGAATAGTGCCCCATCATTGGTGTAGTTGGGGAAAAATGGGGCCCCATTATTAATGTCATGGAGAGGAATAGTGTCCTGTTGTTGGTGTCATTGTGAGAAATCGTGCCCTATTGTTGGTGTAATTGGGAGAAATGGTGCCCCATTGTGGGTGTCAGTGGGAGAAATGGTGCCCCATTGTTGGTGTCATTGGAAAGAATAGTGACCATTGTTGGTGTCAGTGGGAGAAATGGTGCCCCATAGTGGGTGTCAGTGGGAGAAATGGTGCCCCATAGTTGGTGTAATTGGGAGGAATAGTGCCCCATCATTGGTTTAGTTGGGAAAAATGGGGCCCCATTGTTAATGTCATGGAGAGGAATGGTGTCCTGTTGTTGGTGTCATTGGGAGAAATGGTGCCACATTGTTGGTGTCAGTTGGCAGAATGGATTTCTCATATCAGTGGGAAGAATAGTATCCCAAGGGCCGGATAAATGCAAGCAAGTAGGCACAGTTTGGAGAACCCTGATTCAGAATAAAGGTGAGAATTTAATACTACACCACTTTAAAACAACATTTCATTTAGACATTATACAGGTAAAACACTTCTTAAAAACATATACAAAAAAAAAAAAAACACATCTCTGAGACGCACTGTAGGTCTTCAGTCTGTGGACTTATTTGGTCTCTTGACCCTTTCAAAAGTTATATTGCTGATCCTCTCTAAAGCCGATGTCATATACCATGCAGCTTATCTCCGTATTAAGTTTTGGCAACTTGCGGTTATAAAAATTCCAGATCCTGCAAATCCTGTATATGAAGCGTTGTAAAGCTTCCATACAATCCCCTGTCGGGGGAACTATCTGGTATGGCAAATATATATACCGTATATAGTATGTTATATAAATTTTTTAGCAAACTGCTATTTTATTTGAGTTTTCCTTAAAAGTTTGCAGAATGCCATAGCAATTGTGGAAATACAGTAAAAGAGTCTTGAAACAAAGATAAAGTGTATGCCGGGTATTTCCACGCCAGAGGAATATTTCTCTCACTCCCCTAAACACGCTCTTCTCTCGCAGGGAAATTTTCTACAACAACACGGATAAGTCATTGTGACATTTTAGTGGCTGCTTTATGGAATATCATGAGTCAGGGAGGAAACTTGGCTGCTGAATTTTAAATTGTCTGGTTCAATCATCTCCACTCGCCGGCTGCTGTGGGCATTTTATGTCGTATAACTTACATATGCAAGTTTTACAATGCTCAGTATTAAAATTTAAATACAAATGCAACGTTCAGAAAACAAGTCCGATTAGATTACATTTCAACTCGAGGTTTTCCGTCTCGAAAGAAAGTGTTTATTTTGTACTTTCATCAACTTAGTTCAGAAAAAAAAAAGACACGGCTTTCGAGGAGGAGATGAATATTTATTTCTATTTACATTTTTCGAAAAAAATTTTTTCCTTGGGTTTGTTGGAGAACAATGGGAGGCTCTAATTACGGGGCTCTGGTCATGGGTTACAAAGGGTTGGTTATTTGAATTTGGTTCATGAGAAGTAAAGATAAGCAAATTGGATTTTCTAGAAATTATTTTAGCTTGACAGCCAATGCTTTGATAATTACAGAACCATAGAAAACCTTCCGCATTACTATTGATGAACAAACAAAAAAATCCTAGACAGCTAGCACCTAAAATGAATATCTCACCTAACAGAAGCATGTATAATTATATTAGTGTGACACTACAAACAACACCTAATTTTAAAATGTACCAGCAAACGTGACACTAAATAATTATAACATATACACGATAAATCATACATATTGATGTTCTTGATTTATTGATTTGAAGAACCCAAACCTCCATGGGGATGCACTCTTTTACACCTCCCATTTTCTTACTGAGCACTTAACATCTGCCTTGACATGTTCCACGGTGGTTAGATTAACCGCTTCTGGATCCCCCATTTACTGCGCGAAACAACGTACCTGTACGTTGTGGCTTCTTCCGGGTCTGGGGCACGCGCGTGCCCCCCGGCGTCCCTCTGTGATTGGACACAGCAGGAGCCAATCAGTGGGTCTGACAGACACGATGTCTGCCGCGACCCAGCGATCGTTCCCGAGGAGAGGAAGAACGCTGGTCTGCCTATGTAAACAAGGCCGATCGCCGTTCTGTGAGAGGGGAAAATGGAGATCTTGTGTCTCTGCTAAGCTGGAACATGGATCTCTGTTTTCTCCCAGTCAAAGCACTCTCCCCACAGTTGGAAAGCATTCCCTAGGGACGCACTTAACCCTTTGATCGCCCCTGATGTTAAAGTAATACTAAAGGATCGTTTTTAATTTAAAAAAAAAAACAAAAATGTCATACTTACCTCCACTGTGCAGCTTGTTTTGCACAGAGTGGCCCAGAACATCCTCTTCTGGGGTCCCCCCGGTGGCTCTTGCGGCTCCTTCCCGCATTAGATAACCCCCTTGGAGAAGTGCTCTCCCACGGGGGTTACCTTGCGGGCTCGCTCCCGAGTCCAGCATTCGGCATCCATAGAGGCCAAATGCAGGACTCAGCCCCACCCCCCGGTGCCCGCGTTATTGGATTTGATTGACAGCAGCGGGAGCCAATGGCTGCGCTGCTATTAATCTATCCAATCAAGAGCCGGGAACCCATGGAGAGAGGGACGGCGGGGATGCGCCGTCGGAAATTCGGGGCTCAGGTAAGTAAAACAGGGGGGCTGGGGGGCCGGTGACTGCAAGGTGTTTTTTCACCTTAATGCATAGGATACATTAAGGTGAAAAAACACGAGCCTTTAAAACCCTTTAAACCCCTTCCCTGTCAGTGTCATTATTACACAGAGGCATCTTAAAGGGCCTGGAGGCGCCGGGAGGCAGGGTGGGGTTTATGATCATGTGACCACCGTGATTGGCTGTCATTAGAGATGACATGATTGAAAAGTGACCGGGAGCTTTCCGTTAGCCGACAGTAACTGTCCCCGGGATCGCGCTCTCGACACAGCTGTGTTTACTGAGTAGCACGCAAATATGTGGCCCTTTGTCACCAAGGCCCAACCATTGAGAGGCCTTGCATATTTGCATACTGTTGGCTCCTAGGGGTTAATATAATGAGAATGGTTTGCGCAACATCAACATACCCTGGCAGCCAAGGAGAGTGGACTGGAATGCGCATGCGTGAACAATGATAACTTCACTGTACTAGTCAGTGGGGGTGCTAAACACCATTGAGTGAGCATGTGTACTGTACACTATGTACTACTACAGTATGACCTTCACATTCAAAATGACTGAGCGAGTAGAGCAACAAATCTGCTTTAAATTTTGCGTTAAGCTTGAACATTCCTCTGCCGAAATTATTCAAGTGATTCAAAAGGCTTTTGAGGACGATGCAATTAGTGCAGCGCAAATAAAAGTGTTGAGCAAAGGATGGATCCCATGAAGCCACACATCAATGCAGACCCACTGGTATTGGAATGCATGGCAGTCTCAGCCCGGGCTCGTTTTCTGATCTTTTGCTTTTAAAGATAAAGGAGAGATTTTGGGTATTTTTGACTAATAGGAATAAAAGTGATAAAAAAAATAAAAATAAAATAAAGGGACAGTGTACAAATAAAAAAAAAAGTAAAATAAATAAGCAAAAAAAAAAATTAAAGCCCCCCCTCGTCCCTCCGTGCTTGCGTGCTGAAGGAAACGCATACGTAAGTCACACAAGCATATGTAAACCACACATGTGAGGTAGGGCCACAAATCTTAGTGCGAGCAATCATTTTAGCGCATGACCTCCTATGTAACTCTAAACTGGTAACCTCTAAAAAAAATGAAAGCGTCACCTATGAAGATTTTTAAGTACCGTAGTTTGTCGCCATTCCGGCATTCCACAAGCGTGCACAATTTTAAAGCATGACAAAATCGGGGTAAACATTGTATTATTTTTTTTTTTTTAATTCATTAAAGTGTATTTTTTCCCCCAAAAAATTGGGTTTTAAAGACAGCTGCGCAAATACTGTGTGATATAAAGTGATTGATTTACAAAAAGGAAAATAAACTGTTTACTTTGCAAAGTGCAGTTGCCCTCTGCCAGTGCAGTTGCTCCAGAGCTTAATAAATGAGGCAAAGCTTCACTTTGCAAAGAATACCCAATCGCAAGGAAAAAGGAAAAGAAAAAAAAACCTGTATTTTTGCTTGCACATGATTGGATGATGGAAGTCAGCAGAGATTCTGCTCATTTACTAAGCTCTGAAGCAACTGCACTTGCAGAGGGCAGAGGGCAGAGGGCAAAGTGCACAGTCTATTTGCCTTTAGTAAATCAACCCCAAAATATTGCAATGATCGCCATGTTATTCACTAGGGTCTCGGCTAAAAAAAAAATATAGAATGTTTGGGGCTTCTAAGTAATTTTCTAGCAAAAAATACTTATTTAAACTTTTAAACAAAAAGTTCCAGAAAAGACCTGGTCTTCAAGTGGTAATAAAAAAAGGAAATAGGCAATCCCTGTTTTTCTCACCATTTAAAATAATGAATATGTATATTACATATTTTAAACAAATATATACAGTATGTATATATCTATATATATATATATATATATATATATATATATATATATATATATATATATATATATATATATATATATATATATATATATATATATATATATCTCTATATAGTGCATCCGGAAAGTATTCATAGCAATTCACTTTTTCCACATTTTGTTATAATACCGACTTATTCCAAAATGGATTACATTTATTATTTTCTTCAAAATTCTACAAACAATACTCCGTAATAATAATGTGAAAGAAGTTTGTTTGAAAACTTTGCAAATTTATTAAAAGTAAAAAACAAAAGAAAATCCCATGTACATAAGTATTCACAGCCTTTGCTCAAAACTTTGTTGAAGCACCTTTGGCACCAATTACAGCCTCAAGTCTTTTTGAGCATGATGCTACAAGCTTGGCACACCTATTTTTGGGCAGTTTCTCCCATTCTTCTTTGCAGGGCCTCTCAAGCTCCATCAGGTTGGATGGGGAGCGTTGGTGCACAGTCATTTTCAGATCTCTAAGGAGATGTTCAAGTGGGTTCAAGTCTGGTGTCTGGCTGGGCCATTCAAGGACATTCACAGAGTTGTCCCATAACCACTCCTTTGTTTTCTTGGCTGTGTGCTTAGGGTCGTTGTCCTGTTGGAAGATGAACCTTTGCTCCAGTCTGAGGTCCAGAGCACTCTGGAGTAGGTTTTCATCAAGTATGTCTGTACATTGCTGCATTCATCTTTCCCTTGATCCTGACTAGTCTCCCAGTTCCTGTCACTGAAAAACAGCCCCACAGCATGATGCTGTCACCACTATGCTTCACTGTAGGGAGGGTATTGGCCAGGTGATGAGCAGTGCCTGGTTTGCTCCAGACATGACGCCTCCATTCAGACAAAATATTTCAATCTTTGTTTCATCAGACCAGAGAATTTTGTTTCTCATGGTCTGAGAGTTCTTCAGGTGCCTTCTGGCAAACTCCAGCAGGGCTGCCATGTGATTTTTAATGAGGAGTGGCTTCTGTCTGGCTCTCTATCATACAGGCCTGATTGGTGGAGTGCTGCAGAGATGGTTGTTTTTGTGGAAGGTTCTCCTCTCCCCACAGAGAAATGCTGGTGCTCTGTTAGAATAACCATCGGGTTCTTGGTCACCTCCCTGACTAAGGCCCTTCTCCCCCGATCGCTCAGTTTGGCTAGGCGGCCCGCTCTAGGAAGAGTCCTGGTGGATCCAGACTTCTTCCTTTTACAGATGATAGAGGCCACTGTGCTCATTGGGACTTTCAATGCTGCAAAAAGTTTTCTGTACCCTTCCTAAGATATGTGCCTTGATACAATCCTGTCTCAAAGGTCTACAGCCAATTACTTGGACTTCAAGGCTTGGTTTGTACTCTGACAGGCACTGTTAACTGTGGGATCTTGTATAGAAAGGTGTGTGCATTTCCAAATGTCCAATCAACTGAATTTACCACAGGTGGATTCCAATCAAGTTGTAGAAACATCTAAAGCAGTGGCGGCTGGTGTTTTTTTTTTTGGGGTGGTGGCAAACAACCCCCCGGGGCTGCAGGTGGAGCGGCACTACCACAACTGCCACCCACCCCCAGCACTAACAACCCCCCTCCACTACCTGCTGTTCTCCTTACCCTGGATGCAGGCAGTGAGAGCAGTGGTCGGAGCTCTTCATCTTCCAGCGTGGCGGGCTTGGGGAAAGCTGCTCCAGTGTCCTCTCCTGGAGCAGCTTCCGTGGTGCATCTCCCGTTGCTAGGTGTCCAATAGGAACGCCTGACGTTTGGTGCATCTCCCGTTGCTAGGTGTCCAATAGGAACGCCTGACGTTTTGGCCAATTGGGAAACGGGTTTCATACCTGCATCCTCTGCGACCTGAGCCCACACTATTTTGAAGCCTATTAGAGCCTCTAGCTCTAATCAGGTGCTTAAAAAAAAAAAAAAACCTGGCCACTCTAATTCATGCGCCCAGTGACTTGAAAGGGGCTGGACACATGAATAGGGGCGGCCGTGGATAGATTCATGCAATGCATGAATCTATCCACTGCATATAGGAGGGTGGCGAGGAGAGAGGGGACGGAGCTTGGGCGCCCATAATGGATGGGCTGCCACTGATCTAAAGAATGATCAATAGAAACAGGATGCATCTGAGCTCAATTTTGAGTGCTGTGGCAAAGGCTGTGAATACTTATATACTGTACATTTGATTTTTTTTTTCATTTTTTATTTTTAATAAATTTGCAAAGATTTAAAACAAGCTTATTTCATGTTGTCATTATGAGGTATTGTTTGTAGAATTTTGAGGAAAATAATTAATTTAATCCATTTTAGAATAAGGCTGTAGCATAACAAAATGTGGAAAAAGTGAAGCGCTATGAATACTTTCTGTATGCGTATGTGTATATATAGCATAATTCTTTAAAAAACACCTTTCCTGAATCTTTCATGTCTGTATGATATGATGGGTTCTGCCTATTGGGTGATTCATTGTCGGGTGGTCATTATTGTTCCACTGGTTACCAGGCAAACTAGCCTTTTACTCAGCAGCAGCATCACAATTGGATTAAATACAATTTTAAAAAAGGTAATATTTGGAGTGACAAATGCTTTTTCATCATATGGTATTGACCAACAGATAGTAATTGGTCATTAATTCATAGATGCTAGCTCTGTACTCACTGATGCTAAACTGTCCTGCCACTGGCCAATTTCTATCAAACTTTCACTAAGAATTAAGAGATTGCAGATGACACAGCAGTGTAAAATGGACCAGCAGCAGGACAATTTTAATGATCAAGGCTAGGCCCAATTTACTAGAGAGAACGACTGGGGTTTTTATTACAAGAATTTAAAAGGATAGAGCAATGTTGAATTGTCCACCAGCAGCAGGACAGTGTTAAATAAGAAAAATAGGCCTAACCAGTGTGTGCCTAACTTCCACTTTTTTTTTTTTATGGGGATAGGGGCTGCATTGAATATAATTGATATACAGTAATTTTAGGGGTTTTTTTTCCTTTCATAAGATGAAGGTGAGCAAAAGGCAGCTCCAAAACCAAATGGTACCAAGTGCATATTGTTCTTTGAGCACCCCAAAAAGACCCTATCCTCCAAAATCGTATGAAATGAAAACACAAGATGCCACCCTTGAAAAAAACAGCCATTTAAAAAGAGAAGCTTTTCAGCAAAAAAACAAAAAAGGTTTGCTATAGACAGTACATCAGTAGGGATGAGCTTCGAGTTCGAGTCGAACTCATGTTCGACTCGAACATTGGCTGTTCGCAAGTTCACCGAACAGCGAACAATTTGGGGTGTTCGCGGCAAATTCGAATGCCGCGGAACACCCTTTAAAAGTCTATGGGAGAAATCAAAAGTGCTAATTTTAAAGGCTAATATGCAAGTTATTGTCATAAAAAGTGTTTGGGGACCTGGGTCCTGCCCCAGGGGACATGGATCAATGCAAAAAAAAGTTTTAAAAACGGCCGTTTTTTCAGGAGCAGTGATTTTAATAATACTTAAAGTCAATCAATAAAAGTGTAATATCCCTTTAAATTTCGTACCTGGGGGGTGTCTATAGTGTGCCTGTAAAGGGGCGCATGTTTCCTGTGTTTAGAACAGTCTGACAGCAAAATGACATTTTGAAGGAAAAAACTCATTTAAAACTACCCGCGGCTATTGCATTGCCGACAATACACATAGAAGTTCATTGATAAAATTGGCATGGGAATTCCCCAAAGGGGAACCCCGAACCAAAATTAAAAAAAAAAAATGACGTGGGGGTCCCCCTAATTCCATACCAGGCCCTTCAGGTCTGGTATGGATATTAAGGGGAACCCCGGCCAAAATTAAAAAAAAAAAATGACGTGGGGTTCCCCCTAAATTCCATACCAGACCCTTCAGGTCTGGTATGGATTTTAAGGGGAACCCCGCGCCAAAAAAAAAAAAAAAACGGCGTGGGGTCCCCCCAAAAATCCATACCAGACCCTTATCCGAGCACGCAACCTGGCAGGCCGCAGGAAAAGAGGGGGGGACAAGAGTGCGGCCCCCCCTCCCTCCTGAACCGTACCAGGCCACATGCCCTCAACATTGGGAGGGTGCTTTGGGGTAGCCCCCCAAAACACCTTGTCCCCATGTTGATGAGGACAAGGGCCTCATCCCCACAACCCTGGCCGGTGGTTGTGGGGGTCTGCGGGCGGGGGGCTTATCGGAATCTGGAAGCCCCCTTTAACAAGGTGACTCCCAGATCCCGGCCCCCCCTGTGTGAAATGGTAAGGGGGTACATAAGTACCCCTACCATTTCACGAAAAAAGTGTCAAAAATGTTAAAAATGACAAGAGACAGTTTTTGACAATTCCTTTATTTAAATGCTTCTTCTTTCTTCTATCTTCCTTCATCTTCTGGTTCTTCTGGCTCTTCTGGTTCTTCCTCCGGCGTTCTCGTCCAGCATCTCCTCCGCGGCGTCTTCTATCTTCTTCTCCTCGGGCCGCTCCGCACCCATGGCATAGGGGGGAGGCTCCCGCTCTTCTCTTCTTCTCTTCTTCTTTTCTTCTTTTCTTCTCTTCTTTTATTTAAGAACTGTCAGACGAGGAGCGCCGTCACACAGCGGGAGCCTCCCTCCATGCCAGCATGGATTGCGGAGCGGCCCGGAGAAGAAAATGAAGAAGAAGAGAAGAAGAGAAGAAAAGAAGAAAAGAAGAAAAGAAGAAAAGAAGAAGAGAAGAGCGGGAGCCTCCCCCCTATGCCATGGGTGCGGAGCGGCCCGAGGAGAAGAAGATAGAAGACGCCGCGGAGGAGATGCTGGACGAGAACGCCGGAGGAAGAACCAGAAGAGCCAGAAGAACCAGAAGAACCAGAAGATGAAGGAAGATAGAAGAAAGAAGAAGCATTTAAATAAAGGAATTGTCAAAAACTGTCTCTTGTCATTTTTAACATTTTTGACACTTTTTTCGTGAAATGGTAGGGGTACTTATGTACCCCCTTACCATTTCACACAGGGGGGGGCCGGGATCTGGGGGTCACCTTGTTAAAGGGGGCTTCCAGATTCCGATAAGCCCCCCGCCCGCAGACCCCCACAACCACCGGCCAGGGTTGTGGGGATGAGGCCCTTGTCCTCATCAACATGGGGACAAGGTGTTTTGGGGGGCTACCCCAAAGCACCCTCCCAATGTTGAGGGCATGTGGCCTGGTACGGTTCAGGAGGGAGGGGGGGCCGCACTCTCGTCCCCCCCTCTTTTCCTGCGGCCTGCCAGGTTGCGTGCTCGGATAAGGGTCTGGTATGGATTTTTGGGGGGACCCCACGCCGTTTTTTTTTTTTTTTTTGGCGCGGGGTTCCCCTTAAAATCCATACCAGACCTGAAGGGTCTGGTATGGAATTTAGGGGGAACCCCACGTCATTTTTTTTTTTAATTTTGGCCGGGGTTCCCCTTAATATCCATACCAGACCTGAAGGGCCTGGTATGGAATTTAGGGGGACCCCCACGTCATTTTTTTTTTTAAATTTTGGTTCGGGGTTCCCCTGTGGGGAATTCCCATGCCGTTTTTATCAATGAACTTCTATGTGTATTGTCGGCAATGCAATAGCCGCGGGTAGTTTTAAATGAGTTTTTTCCTTCAAAATGTCATTTTGCTGTCAGACTGTTCTAAACACAGGAAACATGCGCCCCTTTACAGGCACACTATAGACACCCTCCAGGTACGAAATTTAAAGGAATATTACACTTTTATTGTTTGACTTTAAGCATTATTAAAATCACTGCTCCTGAAAAAACGGCCGTTTTTAAAACTTTTTTTTGCATTGATCCATGTCCCCTGGGGCAGGACCCAGGTCCCCAAACACTTTTTATGACAATAACTTGCATATAAGCCTTGAAAATTAGCACTTTTGATTATTCATGTTCGTGTCCCATAGACTTTAACGGTGTACGCATGTTCGAACGAACTTTTTTCCTGTTCGCATGTTCTGGTGCGAACCGAACAGGGGGGTGTTCGGCTCATCCCTATACATCAGCTAAAAATGTCTGCTGATCTCAAATCAACCTTAAAATAAAAGAAAACATATGAAAGCCCCCCGTAGTAATAATAAAAAAAAAAAGAAAAAAAGGAAAAGAAAAAAAAAAAAAAGGAAAATTTGAATTGGTTGACCAAAGAGCTAGCAATAAGAATTAAAGTACAGTTTCCTAACTCTCCCTATGCAGTTTTTCAGAGTTCCCCATTGTTTACCTACAACAGCCTCCAATGTACTGATACTATAGTCGCTTTCTGTCCCCACTTTTATAGTGAGAGGGCTGGCTTAACAAAAGCCACTTTATTGGCCCTTCTAAGACTGCTAGCTATAGTTGAAAGGTCATGCAGTGGTTTCAAAAAGTACTCTCGGGTGGATCTACACATACATTTAGCAGAACTGTAAATCTGGAACCCACAGGATTCATCTTGAACCCATGGTAGCGGCAAACCCGAACCTCCTACCTATTCAGAGTCCAGTCTGTGTGCAGATGCCACAGCTGGGGACATTTAGTGACAGATGTAATTACTACAGTGAACAGCTCCGGATTGCACAGAAAGGAATTACAGTAATACCTTGGTTTGCAAGCATAATTAGTTCCAGAAGCATGCTTGTAATCCAAATCACTGTTATATCAAAGCAATTTTTCCCATAAGAAACAATGGAAACTCAGATAATTTGTTCCAAAACCATTTATTCATGTAAAAATCATCAAAATATGAGCAGAAGCTTATTATAATACTGTACAGTACTGTAGTAGGAATACTGTACTGTATTTTACCTCTGTATTGGAAAAAAAAGAAGAATCACAGTTTTAATGTAAAAAATAAATAATTACACTCACAATGTTAAGGAGCCTGGAGCTTATCCATGTAAAGTGGCTGTGTAGGGGTGAGCTTCGAGCTCGAGTCGATCTCATGTTCGACTTGAACATCGGCTGTTCGGCTGTTCGCCAGTTCGCCGAACAATTTGGGGTGTTCGTGGCAAATTTGAAAGCCGCAGAACACCCTTTAAAAGTCTATGGGAGAAATCAAAAGTGCTAATTTTAAAGGCTTATATGCAAGTTATTGTCATAAAAAGTGTTTGGGGACCTGGGTCCTGCCCCAGGGGACATGGATCAATGCAAAAAAAAAGTTTTAAAAATGTCAGTTTTTTCGGGAGCAGTGATTTTAATAATGCTTAAAGTGAAACAATAAAAGTGTAATATCCCTTTAAATTTCGTACCTGGGGGGTGTCTATAGTATGCCTGTAAAGGGGCGCATGTTTCCCGTGTTTAGAACAGTCTGACAGCAAAATGACATTTCAAAGGAAAAAAGTCACTTAAAACTACTTGCGGCTATTAATGAATTGCCGGTCCGACAATAAGACCAGGCCCTTCAGGTCTGGTATGGATTTTAAGGGGAACCCCGGCCAAAATTAAAAAAAAAATGGCGAGGGATCCCCCTCAAAATCTATACCAGACCCATCAGGTCTGGTATGGAATTTAAGGGGAACCCTGCGCCAAATTTAAAAAAAAAAATGCCGTGAGGTCCCCCCCAAAATCCATAGCAGACAGTTCAGGTCTGGTATGAATTTTAAGGGGTACCCTGCACCAATGGCGTGGGGTCCCCCCAAATATCCATACCAGACCCTTATCCGAGCACACAACCTGGCAGGCCGCAGGAAAAGAGGGGGGGACAAGAGAGCGCCCCCCCTCCTGAACCGTACCAGGCCACATGCCCTCAACATTGGGAGGGTGCTTTGGAGTAGCCCCCCAAAACACCTTGTCTCCATGTTGATGGGGACAAGGGCCTCATCCCCACAACCCTTGCCCGGTGGTTGTGGGGGTCTGTGGGCGAGGGGCTTGTCGGAATCTGGAAGCCCCTCCCCCCTGTGTGAAATGGTAACATTTCACAAAAAAACTGTCAAAAATGTTAAAAATGACAAGAGACAATTTTTGACAACTCCTTTATTTAAATTCTTCTTCTTTCTTCTATCTTCTATCTTCTTTCTTCCATCTTCTATCTTCCTTCGGTTTCTTCCTCCATCTTCTTCTTCTTCTGGTTCTTCTGGTTCTTCCTCCGGTGTTCTCACCCAGCATCTTCTTCCCTTCTTCTCCCCGGGCTGCTCCGCATACATGATGGCATGATGGGAGGCTCCCGCCCCCTCTGACGTCACGGGGAATGCCACAGGGAAGTCCCCATCAAGTCCCCGTGCGTCAGAGGGGGGCAGGGTCACCGAGTGGCCCCGCTCTCCCGTTATTTAAGAACCGTCAGAAGAGGAGAAGTGTCACACAGCGGGAGCCTCCCACCATGCCAGTATGTATGCGGAGCGGCCCGAGGAGAAGAAGGGAAGAAGACGCCACGGAGGAAGGTGGCGGACGAGAACACCAGAGGAAGAACCAGAAGAAGAAGAAGATGGAGGAAGAAACCGAAGGAAGATAGAAGATAGAAGAAAGAAGATAGAAGATAGAAGAAAGAAGAAAGAAGAAGCATTTAAATAAAGGAATTGTCAAAAACTGTCTCTTGTCATTTTTAACATTTTTTACAGTACTTTTGTAACCCCTTACCATTTCACACAGGGTGGAGGGCCGGGATCTGTTAAAGGGGGCTTCCAGATTCCGATAAGCCCCCCGCCCGCAGACCCCCGCAACCACCGGGCAAGGGTTGTGGGGATGAGGCACTTGTCCCCATCAACATGGGGACAAGGTGTTTTGGGGGGCTACCCCAAAGCACCCTCCCAATGTTGAGGGTATGTGGCCTGGTACGGTTCAGGAGGGGGTGGGCCGCTCTCTCGTCCCCCCTCTTTTCCTGAGGCCTGCCAGGTTGCTTGCTCAGATAAGGGTCTGGTATGGATTTTTGGGGGGACCCCACGCCATTTTTTTTTTTAATTTTGGCCGGGGTTCCCCTTAATATCCATACCAGACCTGAAGGGCCTGGTCTGGAATTTAGGGGGACCCCCACGTCTTTTTTTTTTTTCAAATTTTGGTTTGGGTTTCCCCTGTGGGGAATTCCCATGCCGTTTTTATCAATGAACTTTTATGTGTATTGTCGGACTGACTTTTTTTCCTTTGAAATGTCATTTTGCTGTCAGACTGTTCTAAATACGAGAAACATGCGCCCCTTTACAGGCATACTATAGACACGCCCCAGGTACGAAATTTAAAGGAATATTACACTTTTATTGTTTCACTTTAAGCATTATTAATATCACTGCTCCCGAAAAAACGGCCATTTTTAAAACTTTTTTTTGCATTGATCCATGTCCCCTGGGGCAGGACCCAGGTCCCCAAACACTTTTTATGACAATAACTTGCATTTAAGCCTTTAAAATTAGCACTTTTGATTATTCATGTTCGTGTTCCATAGACTTTAACGGTGTTTGCGTGTTCAAACACATTTTTTGCCTGTTCGCAAGTTCTGGTGCAGACCGAACAGGGGGGTTGTTCGGCTCATCCCTACCGCTGTGTATATTACAGTAAACCCACTGGTGTACAGTATACAGCGCTATATGTGGCCAGATGTTCGGGGGTGATGGTGGCTCCCAGCACTTCCTGGAGAACTCAGAGACACTCGGAAACTGTTGACATCACTTCCGGGTGCCCTGAAAGCCTGTTACACCCGCCCCACCCAGCTGGGAGTGTCTGTGACAGCTTTACTGTACATATATACAGCGGCTTTACATGGACGACCACCAGACTCCTTCACATTGTGAGTGTAATTCATTTGTTTTTACAGTAAAACTACTTCTCGTATATCAAGACAATTTTTTTTTTTTTTAATGTTGCACGTCTTTCAGAACACTCGTATACCACGTTACTCGTAAACCAAGGTATTCCTGTATTGCAGGGAACAGCTCTGGATTAAGGTGAATATTACAATAAAAGGTGTTTTTTTATATTTTTAGTATTACTGAGTTATCATTTTTTTTATTTTTTGTAAAATGTATTTACCATACCTTTACTATAAGACTATGTATCAAACATACTAGTATTGAGAAAAGAAGCCTGACTGAAGGACTGCCCTCCAAAATGAAGAACATTTGGGGATTTTAACCTAATATAACAAGTCTTTTAATGCATGAGAAGGTGACAAACTTGCAAATGCATGAAGTCAAAGTGAACATTAACATTCAGCCACGGAGATGTGCATTAACAGAAATGACCTCAACGATCAGTCTGAGAAAATAACACGGCATTATAACAACCATATGCCAGGACATAATATTACTAAAAATATCAATTTAGTCAGAAGGAAAATAATAGGCTCTGCGGACAGATGGTTGTACTTCAACCATGACCGTACCTGATGTATGTCATTTTCCCTGATAGCTCCACTTCAAATTGAACATTTAAAGCTCAGAATAATGTTGTAATAGGACATATTCTGCCAAACACGAGGATAGAAACCCTCTCAGTGGGATTGCGGGACTCATTTATCAAAGTTGTAAGCTCTTTGGCAGATCCATGGGTCTTTGCTGATGCAACATTGACACCTAACCCATTTTACCAAATGATTAGTAAGCTCGTAAATCCTTTTTATATCAAATGAATGAAAAATAAAGATTGGGTGAAAATAAATGAAAGTGAAAATGTGTCAACACCTTCTGTGAAAATATTATTATAAAATAAAAGTCCCAATAAGTCCATCCAAGTGACTAATCAACTCAAGGTGTCTCAGGTGATTTCCGCTACCATTGCCATATACAGCCTCTTACCCCAAATTATAGGTGGTCTTAATGCGCTCTTAGATACGTAGGATCTGCCGCAGTCAATGCATCCAAAGACAGGGGAACCACAGGGCACACCAACAGGCAATATCAATTGAATCACCTCTATATCTCCACAAGTGTTTACCTAGCAAGAGAAACAGATAGCAACCTCCCATAGTGTAGAACCACTTGCTCACACAATCCAATTTGTATTGAAAAGGGCATCAGAAATCATGCAGCTCCACTAGTTTTCGTTTACATAGTTACATAGTTACAGTCAGGTTGAAAAAAGACACAAGTCCATCTAGTTCAAGCAAAAAAAAAAAAATACAATCCCATATACACAATCCTTCACCCACAGTTGATCCAGCAAGGTATGTTCCAATTTGCTACAGCAGGGGAAAAAAATCCTTCCTGATCCCCCGAGAGGCAATCGGATTTTCCCTGGATCAACTTTACCTATAAGTGTTAGTACACAGTTATATTATGTACATTTAGGAAAGAATCCAGGTCTTTTTTAAAGCTCTACTGAGCTTGCCAGAACTAGCTCTGGAGGGAGTCTATTCCACTATTTCACAGCTCTTACTGTGAAGAAACCTTTCCATATTTGGAGATGAAATCTTTTATCCTCTAGACAAAAAGAATGCCCCCTTGTCCTCTGTGATGACTTTAAAGTAAATAACTCAACACCAAGTTCACTATATGGACCACTTATATATTTGTACATGTTGATCATATCCCCCCTTAAAGGGGTTGTAAAGTTATTATTTTTTTTTTTTTAAAATAACAAATATGTTATACTTACCTTCACTGTGCAGCTCGTTCTGCACAGAGTGGCCCCGAACCTGGTCTTCTGGGGTCCCTCGGCGGCTGTTTCAGCTCCTCCCCCCAAGCATTTACCACCTTCATGCGAGCTCCCTCGCACGGTGGTGAGTGCTTGCGGGCGCGCTCCCGTGATACAGCCGGCGGCTATAGCCGCTCGCTGTATCACTCGGCCCCGCCCCCCGGATGTGATTGACAGCAGCGCAAGCCAATGACTGCGCTGCTTTCAATCCATCCACTGCAGCCAATCAGCGACCAGGCTGAGCTGCAATGAAGCTGACGAGGACGAGGAGCGAAGATTCGAGGCGTCAGGTAAGTAAAACGGGGGGCCTGGGGGCGGCGGTACTGTCAAAAGTTTTTTCACCTTAATGCATAGAATGCATTAAGGTGAAAAAATTTTTACCTTTACAACCCCTTTAATCTCTTCTTTTCCTATGAGAGAATAGATTATGTTCCTCTACTCCTTCCTCATAGCTGAGCTTCTCTATGCCTCTTATCAGTTTAGGGAACTGTGTCAAATGCTGTTTCAAAATCCAGGTATTCCATGTCCACAGCCACCTCTCTGCCCAAGGTTTTACTTACCTCCTCATAAAAAGAAATCAGGTTTTTTTTTGTCTTATGAATCCATGTTGTCTGTTGCTTAAAATAAGTTTTTTTTTTTTCCAGCAAGAACACATCTATGTGGTCTTTTATTAAACTCTCCAGTAGCTTCACAACTATAGAAGTTAAAATAACAGGTCTATAGTTACTTGGTAAAGACTTAGATCCCTTTTTAAATATGAGCACCATGTTGGCCCTGCGCAAATCTAGTGGTACCATTCCAGTCATTAACGAGTCCCTAAATATTAGGAACAATGGCCTTGAAATGACAGAGCCTAATTCTTTTAGGATCCGTGGGTGGATGCCATCTGGTCCAGGTGCTTTATTCACTTTTATTCTGTCTAAATATTTCTGGACCATATCCCTTTTGAGCCATTGTGGATCATTTGGGGCTGTGTCACGACCACCCCCATTATGGACATGAGCTCCCCCATGCTCCTTTGTATACACAGAGCTGAAGAAAGTAATTAATAAAGTTGCTGTCAGATAAGGGTACTCACCGAGGCCGAGATGCCGAGAGCGGTAACTTCTTGCGATTAAGCGCACTCCACTCCTGGAGATGGTACAGGGGGTGAAGGGCACAAAGAGGCACGAGTCACCAGCAGGCTGGGCAGATCTTGCGTGAAGATCACTGGCAGAGAGACAGCTGTGCAGGACTGGAAGATGCTGAAGCTCAAGAAGGAGGATGAACAGCTGATCCAACAACAGGCCGGGGGTCAAACACCGTTGACTAGTAAGAGCCTCTAGATAGGCAAAAATAGTCTAGTGCAAAGGACTGTTAGCAGGTCTGTGAGCAGGCTGATGACTGAGTACTGAGGATTGATAGCAAAGTCCATAAAACAGGCCGAGGGTCAAACACAGGTAACTGGAAGCAAAGTCTGTGAGCAAGCCACGGGTCGAGCACTGAAGACAACAGCAAAGTCCAGGAGCAGGCTGAGGGTCAATCACTGGAGACAGGAAGCAATATCTGTAGACAGGCCGAGGGTCAAACACAGTAAGCAAGTGGAGGCAAGCCGAGGGTCAGATGCAGGTAGAGATCAGAGCAGGTCAAGGTCAATCCGGGTCACAACAGGTAATCAAGAATCAGGATACAAGCAGGAAATACACAGGGAGCTGAAAGACAAACCAGCAATCTGGTCATGGCACAGAGTGGCTTTTATAGGCCAGTGGGAGGCTCATGTTGTGCGCGCAATTACGTACGCGTGTTCGCCTTTCTGCTGAATCGCACACGCGCATTAGCCGTTCGCTGTATTGTGCCTAGGAATGCGCCGGAGTGCCGCTCTGCCACGCATGTGCGAAGGAAGGCAGCGATATTGGCGAGACTGGTGCTTGCCTCTTTTCTGACAGTTGCCTTCTCTTTGTCCCCAGTCACCCACTCTAGATTATTTTGTAAAGGGCCTACTTGCTCAGACCTGACCTTTTTACTATTTCAGCGTCTGTGATGATGTCAGCGGGTGTGTTAAATTTGGTTTTATCGCTCTCACTCTCTCATACTGGTCACTGGAAGTTCAACATGGCACCTCATTGCAAAGAACTCTCTGAGGATCTGAAAAAAAGAATTTGCTCTACATAAAGATGGCCTAGACTATAAAAAGATTGCCAAGACCCCTTAAACTGAGCTGCAGCACGGTGGCCAAGACCATACAGCTGTTCAACAGGACAGGTTCCACTCAGAACAGGCCTCACCATGGTCGACCAAAGAAGTTAAGTACACGTTCTCAGTGTCATATCCAGAGGTTGTCTTTGGGAATTAGACATATGAGTGCTGCCAGCATTTCTGCAGATGTTGAAGTGGTGGGGGGTCAGCCTGTCAGTGCTCAGACCATACGCATCAAAACTGGTCTGCATGGCTGTCATCCCAAAAGGAAGCCTCTTCTAAAGATGATGCACAAGAAAGCCCACAAACAGCTTGCTGAAGACAAGCAGACTAAGGACATGGATTACTGGAACCATGTCCTGTGGTCTGATGAGATCAAGATAAACGTATTTGGTTCAGATGGTGTCAAATGTGTGTGGTGGAAACCAGGTGAGGAGTACTAAGACAAGTGTGTCTTGCCTACAGTCAAGCATGGTGGTGCTAGTGTCATGGTCTGGGGCTGCATGGCTACTGCGGCACTGGGGAGCTACAGTTCATTGAGGGAACCATGAATGCCAACATGTACTGTGACATACTGAAGCAGAGCATGATTCCTTCCCTTCGAAAACTGGGCCGCAGGCAGGGGCGGACTGACCATTCGGTCACTCGGTCGCCGACCGAGGGCCCGACGTCAGGAGGGGCCCCATGAGCTGCTCAGTCAGCAGCGGAAAAAAGCCGCCCGCCGCACCGCACGAAAACCCCGTCCTCCCGGTCGCCGCGGCCAGCCCGCTGCCAGAGCAGACCTCGGCTTAGGATGAGAGAGGATCTGTCAGCAGGGAGGGGCGGGGCAGGGAGCTCCACTGACGCTCTGACCCTGCCCTGCCCCGCCCCTCCTCATGTAGTCTGAGTCTGTATAGAGCGTCTCTCCTGCACTTCTGAGAGCTCCGCTCTGGACCACAAAAATCCCCGCCCCCTACCGACGAAAGCCCTGCCCCCTACCGACGAAAGCCCTGCCCCCTACCGACGAAAGCCCCGCCCCCGGATCTCTGAGAGCGGGAGGTGAGCCCGACTGGTCAGGTAGGTCCTTCTGCCTACCGTAGATACCCGACCTGTAGACCCCTTTTTTTTTGCTAAAGCATCCCTGGAAATGTTGTTTATCCCCCTGTATAGCTGTGCATTGCTGAAAGTTTGAATTTTAAAACCGGCTACCTGGTCATCTCCTGTAGTCGCATCCCCAGTCTGGTTATCTCCTGTTGTCGCATTCGCAGTCTCTGGTTATCTCCTGTTGTCGCATTCGCAGTCTCTGGTTATCTCCTGTAGTCGCATTTGCAGTCTGGTCATTTCCTGTAATCGCATTCGCAGTCTGGTCATTTCCTGTAGTCGCATTCGCAGTCTATGGTTATCTCCTGTAGTCGCATTCGCAGTCTCTGGTTATTTCCTGTAGTTGCATTCGCAGTCTCTGGTTATTTAATGTAGTCGCATTCGCAGTCTCTGGTTACTTCCTGTAGTTGCATTCGCAATCTGGTTATTTCCTGTAGTTGCATCCCCAGTCTGGTTATTTCCTGTAGTCGCATTCGCAGCCTCTGGTTACTTCCTGTAGTCACATTCGCAGTCTGGTTATTTCCTGTAGTCGCATTTGCAGTCTGGTTATTTCCTGTAGTTGCATTCGCAGTCTCTGGTTATCTCCTGTAGTCACATCCCCAGTCTCTGGTCATCTCCTGTAGTCCCATCCCCAGTCTCTGGTTATTTCCTGTAGTCGCATTCGCAGTCTGGTCATCTCCTGTAGTCGCATCCCCAGTCTCTGGTCATCTCCTGTAGTCACATCCCCAGTCTCTGGTTATCTCCTGTAGTCGCATTCGCAGTCTGGTTATTTCCTGTAGTCGCATTCGCAGTCTCTGGTTATTTCCTGTAGTCGCATCCCCAGTCTCTGGTTATTTCCTGTAGTCGCATCCCCAGTCTCTGGTTATTTCCTGTAGTCGCATTCGCAGTCTGGTTATTTCCTGTAGTCGCATTCGCAGTCTGTTTATTTCCTGTAGTCGCATTCGCAGTCTGGTTATTTCCTGTAGTCGCATTCGCAGCCTCTGGTTATTTCCTGTTGTCGCATTCGCAGTCTGGTTATCTCCTGTAGTCGCATTCCCAGTCTGGTTATCTCCTGTAGTCGCATCCCTAGTCTCTGGTTATCTCCTGTAGTCGCATTTGCAGTCTGGTTATTTCCTGTAGTCGCATTCGCAGTCTGGTTATTTCCTGTAGTTGCATTCGCAGTCTCTGGTTATTTCCTGTAGTTGCATCCCCAGTCTCTGGTTATTTCCTGTCGTCGCATTCGCAGTCTCTGGTTATTTCCTGTAGTCGCATCCCCAGTCTGGTTATTTCCTGTAGTCACATTCACAGCCTCTGGTTATTTCCTGTAGTCGCATTCGCAGTCTGGTTATTTTCTGTAGTTGCATTCGCAGTCTGGTTATCTCCTGTAGTCGCATTCATAGTCTGGTTATTTCCTGTAGTTGCATTCGCAGTCTGATTATTTCCTGTAGTCGCATCCCCAGTCTGGTTATCTCCTGTAGTCGCATTCGTAGTCTGGTTATTTCCTGTAGTTGCATTCGCAGTCTCTGGTCATCTCCTGTAGTCGCATCCCCAGTCTCTGGTTATCTCCTGTAGTCGCATTCGCAGTCTGGTTATTTCCTGTAGTTGCATTCGCAGTCTCTGGTTATTTCCTGTAGTTGCATTCGCAGTCTCTGGTCATCTCCTGTAGTCGCATTCGCAGTCTCTGGTTATTTCCTGTAGTCGCATCCCCAGTCTCTGGTCATCTCCTGTAGTCGCATTCGCAGTCTCTGGTTATTTCCTGTAGTCGCATTCGCAGTCTGGTTATTTCCTGTAGTCGCATTCGCAGTCTGGTTATTTCCTGTAGTCGCATTCGCAGCCTCTGGTTATTTCCTGTAGTCGCATTCGCAGTCTGGTTATTTTCTGTAGTCGCATTCGCAGTCTGGTTATTTTCTGTAGTCGCATTCGCAGTCTGGTTATTTTCTGTAGTCGCATTCGCAGTCTGGTTATCTCCTGTAGTCGCATCCCCAGTCTCTGGTCATCTCCTGTAGTTGCATCCCCAGTCTCTGGTCATCTCCTGTAGTCGCATTCGCAGTCTGGTTATTTCCTGTAGTCGCATTCGCAGTCTGGTTATTTCCTGTAGTTGCATTCGCAGTCTCTGGTTATTTCCTGTAGTTGCATCCCCAGTCTCTGGTTATTTCCTGTAGTCGCATTCGCAGTCTCTGGTTATTTCCTGTAGTCGCATCCCCAGTCTGGTTATTTCCTGTAGTCGCATTCGCAGCCTCTGGTTATTTTCTGTAGTCGCATTCGCAGTCTGGTTATTTTCTGTAGTTGCATTCGCAGTCTGGTTATCTCCTGTAGTTGCATCCCTAGTCTCTGGTTATCTCCTGTAGTCGCATTCGCAGTCTGGTTATCTCCTGTAGTCGCATCCCCAGTCTCTGGTCATCTCCTGTAGTCGCATCCCCAGTCTCTGGTCATCTCCTGTAGTCGCATCCCCAGTCTCTGGTTATCTCCTGTAGTCGCATTCGTAGTCTGGTTATTTCCTGTAGTTGCATTCGCAGTCTCTGGTTATCTCCTGTTGTCGCATTCGCAGTCTCTGGTTATCTCCTGTAGTCATTTATGATATCTATGGCTATGCATATTTATTGAATCCATATTGAGCACTATATTTGATTGGCTGTTTTCTTCTGCTTAGGCCTGGCAAACACGCACAATCGCACATGATGATGACTTCATCATCATGTGCGTGATTGTGATTGTGCGTGTGTGCCAAGCAGAAGCAGCCAATCAAATATAGTGCTCAATATGGATTAAATAAATATTGGGAAGATTGTTCCTTCCATTGGTGGTCAGTGAGAAGAATGTTCCTTACATTGGTGGTCAGTGGGAAGAATGTTCCTTACATTGTTGGTCAGTGGGAAGAATGTTCCTTACATTGTTGGTCAGTGGGAAGAATGTTCCTTACATTGGTGGTCAGTGGGAAGAATGTTCCTTACATTGGTGGTCAGTGAGAAGAATGTTCCTTACATTGGTGGTCAGTGGGAAGAATGTTCCTTACATTGGTGGTCAGTGGGAAGAACGTTCCTTACATTGGTGATCAGTGAGAAGAATGTTCCTTACATTGGTGGTCTGTGAGAAGAACGTTTCTATACATTGGATGTCAGTGAGAAGAATGTTCCTTACATTGGTGGTCAGTGAGAAGAATGTTTCTATACATTGGTGATCAGTGGGAAGAATGCTCCTTACATTGGTGGTCAGTGGGAAGAATGCTCCTTACATTGGTGGTCAGTGGGAAGAATGCTCCTTACATTGGTGATCAGTGGGAAGAATGCTCCTTACATTGGTAGTCAGTGGGAAGAATGCTCCTTACATTGGTGATCAGTGGGAAGAATGCTCCTTACATTGGTGGTCAGTGAGAAGAATGTTCCTTACATTGGTGGTCAGTGAGAAGAATGCTCCTTATATTGGTGATCAGTGAGAAGAATGTTCCTTACATTGGTGATCAGTGAAAATGATATAAAGTTAATAAAAATAATTTTAAAAAAATGTAAAGCACCCCCATGATCCCCACACATGCTCTATATGAAAAGCTTTATGTAGGATGAGCACATGTATGTAAACGTGTCTATAGACGCAAATGCTGGACACGGGAGCCCACCTGCAAGGTAACCCCACCCCGGGAGAGCGCTTCTCCTAGGGAGTTATCTGATGTGGGGAGGAGCCGCGAGAGCCACCCCCAGATGTCGAGGTTCGGGGCCATTCTGTGCAAAACGAGCTGCACAGTGGAGGCAAGTATGATATGTTTTTTTTTTTTTTTTTTTGTTTTTTGTTTTTTTTTTTAAATAACAAAGAGCCTTTACAATCACTTTAATTTTGGAAAGGTACCATTGTTGCACTTTCTTTAATGTAATTCTGTGACGAACGCATGTAGTGTGGGCAGTGCAAAATGTAGGTGGGGATTTGTGTGGGTGTGGCATTGAATGTGGGTGGGAACACATGAGCGGGGACAGGGGGCCCCAGGATCTCCTATTGCCCGGGGGCCCCATGAGTTGTCAGTCCGCCCCTGGCCGCAGGGCAGTATTCCAACATGATAACAACACAAAACACACCTCAAAGACAACCACTACCTTGCTAAAGAAGCTGAGGGTAAAGGTTATGGACTGGCCAAGCATGTCTCCAGACCTAAACCCTACTGAGCATCTGTGGGGGATCCTGGAGCTCAAGGTCTCTAACATCCACCAGCTCCGTGATGTCATCATGGAGGAGTGGAAGAGGACTCCAGTGGCAACCTGTGAAGCTCTGGTGAACTCCATGCCCAAGAGGGCTAAAAGGGCTAGTAAATAATGGTGGCCACACAAAATATTTAAAAGTGAAATACTAATGTGCAAACCAAAATAATAAGGCATAGAAATAAGTGGCTGGCAACATAAAAAAATGTTCCCACACAGTGCTAATTAAATAAAAAAGCAAAGAGTAATTTCTTCAATGTTGTCACATGAAAAGATATAATAAAATATTTACAAAAATGTGAGGGGTGTACTCACTTTTGTGAGATACTGTATATATATATAGATATATATATATATATATATCTATATATATATTTTAATTAATGTATTTATTTATTTTAAATTGGAATCTAAAGTTCATTGTAAAAGGTAAACATGCAATGTTTAGATACACTATTTCAAAGCAACAGAATAAATAAGTAAGTAGGAAGGAAGAAATAAGATACAGAAACAGATTGCATTCTGACATTATGCTTAGGTAACCCAATGCTGCTGTGCTTTTCCTAAGCTCCTTTCGACTATTCTCTTCAGACAAAAGTGCTGGCCAGACCCAAAATTCATCCTGTCCACCTTGTTCTGTCCGCAAAATAAGTATAGCAACACATTGAATTAGGTGTTCAATAAACTTTATTTATTCCAGTGGAATAGACACCCCACCAAAATTCCTCAAGAGGCAATGCTACTAATCTCTACGGTTCAGCCCTGCAGTAGGGAGAAAAGCATCAGTGCTGAAAAGGTTGGCACAGTGTTTGTTTTTTAAGAATGAATAAAGTTTATAGAAGTTGTGATTCACTTCGTAGTGTAGTTTCTACTGGTTTTGTGATTAGGTTTAGCTGTTACGCTGAGATTAGGATTTAGCAGTTGGCTGTAGCTTGCTCAGGCGTAATACAGTATCTCACAAAAGTGAGTACACCCCTCACATTTTTGTAAATATTTTATTATATCTTTTCATGTGACAACACTGAAGAAATGACACTTTGCTACAATGTAAAGTAGTGAGTGTACAGCTTGTATAACAGTATAAATTTGCTGTCCCCTCAAAATAACTCAACGCACAGCCATTAATGTCTAAGCCGCTGGCAACAAAAGTGAGTACACCCTAAGTAAAAATGTCCAAACTGGGCCCAAAGTGTCAATATTTTGTGTGGCCACCATTATTTTCCAGCGCTGCCTTAACCCCCTTGGGTATGGAGTTCACCAGAGCTTCACAGGTTGCCACTGGAGTCCTCTTCCACTCCTCCATGATGATATCACGGAGCTGGTGGATGTTGGAGACCTTGCGCTCCTCCACCTTCCATTTGAGGATGCCCCACAGATGCTCAATAGGGTTTAGGTCTGGAGACATGCTTGGCCAGTCCATCACCTTTACCCTCAGGTTCTTTAGGAAGGCAGTGGTCATCTTGGAGGTGTGTTTGGGGTCATTATCACATTGGAATACTGCCCTGCTGCCCAGTCTCCCAAGGGAGGGGATCATGCTCTGCTTCAGTATGTCACAGTACATGTTGGGTTTCATGGTTCCCTCAATGAACTGTAGCTCCCCAGTGCCGGCAGCACTCATGCAGCCCCAGACCATGACACTCCCACCACCATGCTTGAATGTAGACAAGACACACTTGTCTTTGTACTCCTCACCTGGTTGTCGCCACACACGCTTGACACCATCTGAATTAAATAGGTTTATCTTGGTCTCATCAAACCACAGGAAATGGTTCCAGAAATCCATGCCCTTAGTGTGCTTGTCTTCACCAAACTGTTTGCAGGCTTTCTTGTGCAGCATCTTTAGAAGAGACTTCCTTCTGGGACAACAGCCATGCAGACCAATTTAATGCAGTGTGCGGCATATGGTCTGAGCACTGACAGGCTGATTCCCACCCTTCACTTCAACCTCTGCAGCAATGCTGGCAGCACTCATACATTTATTTCCCAAAGACAACCTCTGGATATGATGCTGAACACATGCATTCAATTTCTTTGGTCAACCATAGCAAGGCCTGTTCTGAGTGGAACCTGTCCTGTTAAACTGCTGTATGGTCTTGGCTACCGTGCTGCAGCTCAGTTGCAAGGTCTTGGCAATCTTCTTATAGCCTAGGCCAACTTTATGTAGAGCAACAATTCTTTTTTTCAGATCCTCAGAGAGTTCTTTGCCATGAGGTGCCATGTTGAACTTCCAGTGACCTGTATGAGAGAGTGAGAGCGATAACACCAAATTTAACACACCTGCTCCCCATTTACACCTGAGACCTTGTAACACTATTGAGTCACATGACCCCGGGGATGAAAAATGGATAATTGGGCCCAGTTTGGGCATTTTCACTTAGGGGTGTCCTCACTTATGTTGCCAGCTGTTTAGACATCAATGGCTGTGTGTTGAGTTCTTTTGAGGGGACAGCAAAATTACACTGTTATACAAGCTGTACACTCACTACTTTACATTGTAGCAAAGTGTAATTTCTTCAGTGTTGTCACGTGAAAAGATATAATAAAATATTTACAAAAAATTTGATGGGTGTACTCACTTTTGTGAGATACTGTACATCCATTTTCACAGAATGATAACCATATAACACATGCAATAAAAACTATTAGCGTTTAAAATATGTGTGCCCAAATTTTTGGCACAGGAACCTCCACATAAAAACACAAACATGCCGATAATTAGAGAATGAAAACAAAAATACTGCCAGCTCCAGGCTAGGCACATCTGAACTCACGAAAAGGCAGCACATGTCCCCACAGTCCTATCAGCCAGTTTCTAAGCATAAATCCTCTCCCTATCACAAAAGCAGCCAGGCCGGTATTTTAGAAATAAATACAATTATCTTACAATGCTTTTAATGTGTTTATTTTTCTCTTTTAGTATTGCTGTTTTTAATTAGAAATGTGTCTTAATGAGCAAGTAAATAATATCAGTATCTCACATTTAAATTTAAAATACTTATTTATGAATAATTGTATTATTCAAAATATTGTATAAATAACTTATACTTGAAAATATATTAAATAATGCTTTTGTATTCAAATGATAAATTACACTGGGGCTGTCAGGACCAGAATCTGAACCCAGGACTGCTGCTGTGTCTAGCAGTAGTTCTTCTTGTTGAAATGCTATGCATGCCCCTGTCTGATTCTTTGGATAATCCTGCCTTGTTCCTTGTTTCTAGTGAACTTTGAACTCCTTTTCCTCCCTTGAACTTCCTATTTAAGCAATGGCATTGTACTTCTTGTTTGCCTGATTATTGTGCCCTTCTCCAGCCAATATCTCGCTCTTGTTTCTCCTACTGCCGTCCGTATCTTCACCGCTGCTTGTTACCGACCTTGACTTGTTCCTTGACAAATCTTCCACTCAATCCCAACCTGCAACTATTAGTTACCGACATGTGGCTTGTTCCTCGACTATGATTCTGCTTGATCCCAACTTCCAACCACTTGTTACCGACCTTTGGCTTGTATGCTGACTACGCTTCTGCTTGATCCCTACCTGCTGTATCTGCTACTGGACCCGGCTTACTCACATCCTGGTGGGGCAATACCGGGGATCCCGATCTGGTGCTAACAAGCATCTCCAGCATCAGGAACTCTGGTGAATACCAGTTAGTGCTTACATCCTGCACCTCGGGTAAGTCTGCATCATCCGCCAGGGTGACTCCCTTGTGTTTGGGGTGGAGGAACTTGACTGGCCTTCCCAGAGTCTTGACCTTAAGCCGATAGAACACCTTTGGAATGAATTAGACTGGAGACTTTGAGTCAGGCAGTCCCTGACCTCACAAATGCGCTTTAGGAAGAATGGTCAAACATTGCTATAGACACACTCCTAAACCTTGTGGACAGCCTTCCCAGAAGATGTAAAGCTGTTATAGTTGCAAAGGTTGGGCCAGCTCAATATTGAACCCTACGGACTTATAGGGCGTACACACGTTCGGACTTTGTTTGGACATTCCGACAACAAAATCCTAGGATTTTTTCCGACGGATGTTGGCTCAAACTTGTCTTGCATACACACGGTCACACAAAGTTGTCGGAAAATCCGATCGTTCTAAACGCGGTGACGTAAAACATGTACGTCGGGACTATAAACGGGGCAGTGGCCAATAGCTTTGTTTATTTATTCTGAGCATGCATGGCACTTTGTCCGTCGGATTTGTGTACACACGATCAGAATTTCCGACAACGGATTTTGTTGTCGGAAAATTTTATCTCCTGTTCTCAAACTTTGTGTGTCGGAAAATCCGATGGAAAATGTCCGATTAAGCCCACACATGGTCGGAATTTCTGACAACACGCTCCGATCGGACATTGTCCATCGGAAAATCCGACCGTGTGTACGGGGCATAAGACTGGTTTACCATAAAGGTAAAGGGGGGGAAAAGGCAGGTGTCCCAATACTTTTGATAATATAGTGTATTTCTCTCCCTCTCTCTGTTCTTTTCCCACTCTGTATATTTTGTACATTCTTCATAAGCAGGGCTGGAGAACATGTTTTGCTGAACAATGAAATATTAGATGATATAACCCGGCACTTATTGCTATAGCATTCCTTTTTTTCTCTTCCCTTTATTTCCTCGCTTAGGTCAAGGAGTCAACAACCGCACAATATGTAACTCCCGGTTATTGGAAAAAAAAATTCCACCAAGTCTGTGTGTTCTGTATTTACAGTCATGACCTCCTAATATTAAAAAGAATTGCTTTAAAATATAAATAAAGTATGTTAAACAAAATGATCTTCTCTGGTCTCCCTGCGGATTTGAAAAACAGCTTATTGATTTGCAGAAATTGTCTCTTCCTATTCAAAGTGCAGTTTGTTTGAAAGGACTGTCTTTAACCACTTGCCCTCCAGAAGATTTACCCCCTTCATGACAAGGCCACTTTTTGTTATATGGCACTGTGTTACATTAACTGACAATTGCACAGTCATGCAACACTGTACCCAAATAAAATTTGTCTTTTTTTTTTCGAAAGAAAAAAAACATTTTTTTAACTTTCTGCTATTATTATTATACAGGATTTATATAGCGCCAACAGTTTGCGCAGCACTTTACAACATGAGGGTAGACAGTACAGTTACAATACGAATCAATACAGGAGGGATCAGAGGGCCCTGCTCATTAGAGCTTACAATCTAGAAGGGAGGGTCAAGTGGAAACAAAAGGTAATAACTGTGGGGGATGAGCTGATGGAGAAAATGAAAATACAGTTGTTAGGTGTGGGTAGTATAGGCTTCTCTGAAGAGGAGGGTTTTCAGGAATCGTCTAAAAGCTAATAAAGTAGGAGATAATTGGACAGATTGGGGTAAGGCATTCCATAGGATTGGAGAGGCTTTGGAAAAGGCCTGGAGGCAAGCATGGGAGGAGGTGATGAGGGAGCTAGAGTGCAGGAGGTCTTGAGAGGAATGAAGAGAACGAGTAGGTTGGTATTTAGAGACTAGGCTAGTGATGTAGCTGGGGGCGAAATTGTCGATGGCTTTGTACGTAGTTGTTAGTATTTTGAATTTAATTATTTGGCTGAGCAGAAGCCAATGGAGGGATTGGCAGAGAGGGGTAGCAGACACCGAGAGGTTTGTAAGGTGGATGAGTCTGGCAGCAGCATTCATGATGGATTGAAGAGGTGATATACTATGTAGAGGTAAGCCAATGAGAAGGAAGTTGCAGTAGTCGAGGCGAGAGATGACCAGCGCATGAATTAATAGCTTTGTTGTGTCATTGGTTAGAAAGGGGCGTATTTTGGAGATGTTGCGGAGGTTGAGGCGGCAGGATTTGGACAGTGATTGGACGTGGTGCTTAAAGGAGAGTCCAGGATTACACCTAGAACCTTGGCATGTGGGGATAGGCTTATAGTTGTGGAAGGGGAAAAATACTGCGCTCAAAAGATATGTATAAAAAGCATAACCAAACATATAAGCAGTGGCATACAGTGGGATATACACACAGGAAACATTAGAAATTGGAGAAGCCGTGCTAAAATATAGTTCAATCAAAAACTATCAATGAAAAAAATGATGATAAAAAGAGTCCATATGAAACTTGACATCACCACAGTGTATACACACAGATAAAAGTACCACCGTAACTATTACCGTAACTATTACCAGATGGCAAGCAAAAAGGACAGATGGCTATAGCCCAGCCAAGGCCTTTAGCTTGTAGATGTCAACACTGGTGCCGGTGGACTAATCGTACAAAACCTTTCCTCTCTCCACCTATGGTATTCCTCCTGTTCTCAAATGAGTGCCCCAGAAGAAAACAACAGACTGGCCATAGCGTAGAACTGTATGAACTATATTTATTTAAAAGCAAGGTAATGCACTTACATTCAGGTAGAAGATAGCATGCATAAAAAAGGTTGCCGGCCGGCATACACAAACACGGAGCCCGTCCTCCTAGAAAGATCGCGTGGTGACGTCACTACGTACTTTTCCTCCAGGCGCGTTTCGTCATTAACAGACGTTATCAATGGGAAACGTTATAGTTGTGCCATCGATTTTGAAAGAGAGATCAGGTAAAGGGGCATATGGGGGAGGAAAAATTATAAGTTTGGTTTGCTATAAAACATATCCAATAAAAAAATAGCAAAACATAAAATTTCTTCATAAATTTAGGCCAATATATAATCTGCTACGTTTTTGGTAAAAAAAATCCCAATAAACGTATATTGATTGGTTTGCACGAGCGCTATAGTGTCTACAAACTATGGTATTGTTTTTAGAGTTTTAATATGGTATTTTTTATACTAGTAATGGCGGCGATCAATGACTTATAGCGGGACTGCGATATTGCAGGGGACAATCAGACACTAACTGACACTTTTGACACTTTGTGGGAACCAGCAGTGACACTAATCAAGTGATCATTGCTAAAAATATGCACTGTCACTGTACTAATGACACTGCCTGGGAACGGGTTAAACATCTAGAGTGATCAAATGGTTAACTGTGTGCCTATACAGTGTTTTTGTGTACTGTATGTGCTGTTTTTACTAGGGGAAGGGATGGATTTTAGCTCCTGCTTTGCAGGAACTAAAAATTCATCCCTTCCCCCTTGTCAGAATGGAACTCTACTTTGTTCTGAGCCTTTGCCCGACGATCGGCAGGTGCCAGCAGACATCGAGTGTCCAGCACCCACAGATTGTATTCTGCTGTGAATAATCACAGCAGAAGTGGCCCGCCGGCTGCATGCGTGCGCCCCCTGCAGGTGGCAGTGCAAAATCCTCTATATACGTGGTCCGGCACACAGCTGCTGTCCTGCAGCAGTAAAACTACTATAGGGCGGTCAGCAAGCGGTTGAAGAAAGATCCTTTAAAACAATGGGGATGATTTCGTAAAGGAATTTAAAAATCTTCACTAAAAGAGGAATGGAAATTCACTTCAATTATCCAACCATGTGCAGAGGAAAGAAATAAACAGGAATTTCATTTTTCCATGATTTGATATTTTTTTTTAGCAAAGTTTTTCAACTCTTTTAGAAATGTAACCACATTTTATACATTTTTTTAAACATTTTTTTTAATCTATTTTTAAATATTTTACAAAAATTGTCTCCACCCCCTGCTGCCATTCTGACCTAGGCCAGAATGATGTGCATCGGGTCCTGCAGCCTTCTGGGATACTTATATCCCATCTCTCAGTAAGCTGCAGGATCAGCATACAGATCAGCTGGTGGACGGGCAGGAGGGCGGGCTGAGGGGCAGGTCCAGGACATCATCAGAGCTGGCTAATTGCACCTGAAAGAGGCAGCAGGCTTAAGAGGATCAAAAGGATGGCTCAAGACCCACTATATGGAACCCAAACAGTGGATTGCAGCAGGATATCACTGGATTTGCTGTGAAGGTGAGTATGTGCTTTGAAGAGAACACCGCACTATAGGAAAAAATACATCGGTGGGGTGAGTTGAATACCCTTTAAACCACTTAAGCCCTGGAAGATTTTATCCCCTTCACGACCAGGTGATTTTTCTGCAGTTTGGCACTGCGCTATTTTAACTGGTAATTGTACAGTCATGCAACGCTGTACCCAAACATGTAAAATGTGTAGCGAAATTTACGTTTTTATGTGTGGGCCTGTGCATTTAGGCCTATATGTGCATGGATGTGGGAAGTGGGGGAGAGCTATAGAAATGTTTTTGAGGACATTTTAATTGCTTGGGTGTACCTTTTATTTTTTTTACACTTTTATCTACTTTTCTTTTTTTTTTACTAGACTTTTTTGTCATCACATAGGAGACAAAAAGTCTTTAACCACTTCAATACAGGGCATTTTCACCCCCTTCCAGCCCAGGCCAATTTTCAGCTTTCAGCGCTGTCACGCATTGAATTTACAATTGCGCAGTCATACGACGCTGTACCCATATGACATTTTGATCTTTTTCTTCCCACAAATCGAGCTTTCTTTTGGTGGTATTTGATCACCTCTGCGGTTTTTATTTTTTGCGTTCTAAACAAAAAAAGACTGACAATTTTGAAAAAAAAAACACAATATTTTTTACTTTTTGCTAAATATCCCAAATTTTTTAAAATGTTTTCCTCTGTTTAGGCCGATATGTATTCTTCTACATATTTTTGGTAAAAAAAATCTAAATAAGCGTTTACTGATTAGTTTGCGGAAAAGTTATAGCACCTACAAAATAGGGGATAGTTTTATGGCCTTTTTAAAAAATTTTTTTTTTACTAGTAATGGTGGCGATCTGCAATTTTTGTCAGGACTGCGATATTGCGGCGGACAGATCGGACAGTTTTGACACTATTTTGGGACCATTCACATTTATACAGCGAACAGTGCTATAAAAATGCACTGATTACTGTATAAATGTCACTGGCAGGGAGGGGTCTAACACTAGGGGTTAAATGTGTTACCTAGGGAGTGATTCTAACTGTAGGGGGATCAAGGGGTTAAATGTGTTACCTAGGGAGTGATTCTAACTGTAGTGGGAGGGGACTGACTGAGGGAGGTGACCGATCGGTGTTCCTCTGTACTGGGAAAACACGATCGGCCTCCTCTCCCCTGACAGGACGTGGATCTGTGTGTTTACACACACAGATCCACGTCCCTGCTCTGTGTCCGGCCATCGCGGGCGCCTGGCGGACATTGTGGCCGGTAGGCACGCCCCTTAGTGGCCAGGAAGCCGAGGATGTCATGTGACAACCGCGGCCCAGGATAAGAGAGACACCTTTCGGCCGTCATTTGACTATACGTGGGATGGGAGCAGGTTAATGAGACATCAGGGATCTTATCTGCTCTCCAATGAATCTAATGGTGTGAAGATCATAAATTCTTCCCCAGACATACTGCCTGGAGACAGTGACACCAGATCCCAGAAGTGATGTTTTTCAGTAACAGGAAGGGGGGATCAATGAACAGACTTTCATTGATCTCCCTCCCCTCTCCCCGGTGACACTTGCCATGCTGGTCCTAGGTCCACTGTTGTGCGAGCAGAGCCCAAAAAACACGGCAGGGGTGGCACGGAGGTGGGACCTGCGTTTACCGAGGTGTGGGGAAGCGGTGATCTGGTGGCTGCATAGTCAACAAAAAAATTCCATCTGACAGCCAACAGTTGGCTGGTCTGATTTACCCGCACACTGCTGGGAGTTTGTGTAAAAATCACCCAAGCGACCAACCTATGTAGTAAAAAGGTTAAAGGCAAGACACCTTTCTCTGAAGCCTGTAATGAAAGTTCCTGCATAGCTCCTCACTGTCCCTCATTTGAGCCTAAATGTATCTGTCCCTTGTGCAGCCTCAGATGTCCCTATTTTTGGTCTGATGTGTACATCTCTATACTAAATGTGCAATTGTACTACCAAAAATAGTGTTATGCTGCACTAAACCTTTTATCCAACATCTGCATCTGTTATTTTGATAAGCCAATATGAAAAATAGAGGTCAAAAAAGCACTTGTTGGGTTTAACCAATCCTTTTCTGCATATTAGATCTTGGTGGCCTGTGTAACCAGGGTTGAGACAGTGACATGTTCTTTGCCTACATACTGTGTGCTAAAATGTGTCCCTCTTTACCCTTTCAGAAAGTTGGGAGGTATGTTATGGATACTTTCTAAATTATGTGTAAAGGAGGAAAACCTATTCATATCCAAGATGGGTCACCCTCATAAAATCGAGCATTCAGCCACAAGTCTTCTTCTATGTGAACCATCTAAACCTTTACCACAGCCTTCTTCTTTTAATTAATGTACAAATATCAGTTAATTCTCACTTTAATCTTTGATTTCACTACAAACGGGTTATTAAATATTCCCGTTAATAATCCGACATGAACTTGCCAATATTTTTTCTTTTTTTTTTAATTACACATTATGAATGTGGCTACCGCTCCTTTAGATCTCTAAGTAACTATCTCCCTCAGCTTCAATTAGCTGGCAAATTGGTGTTCATTTCAGTATGCTAATTAGTAGCTGGGAGAATTTTAAATAACCTCTTTTTATTAAACAGTCTAATATTTCTTAATGCCTTTATTAAACCGGAGCCAAGGGTTACAAAACTGATTACGGTAAGACATGCAGAGTGTTTTCCTTTAAGAAATTGTAGCACAGAGAGATGCGATGCAGCAAGACTTTCATTAGAAAAATACAAACCCCTTTGGAACTGATATTAGAGTGATGGGTGAACACTCTTTAGCTGAAATTGGGTTTAGCCCTTATTTACTAGAGCTTAGGCATGTAGGTTGGCACATTGATCATCCACAGACAATCAATCCAGTGGTTGCCACTGTACAAATATCAGAGATAAATGGGCCCAGGTGCTCAACAAAGCATAATACAGTAAAAGCTTGGTTTGAGAGTAACTTGGTTTCAGAGCGTTTTGCAAGACAAGCAAAATTTTAAAATAAATTTTGACTTGATATACAAGTAGCGTCATGTTACAACTGAGTATAAAACAGAACAGAGGCGCCTCTAAGTGTAGCAGTATGGTTACATTTAACCATTTAGTCACATGGTTGATGATTAAAAGAGGTACATCTAAGTATGCAGGCATCCGGGGTAAAGCTGTCCACATAGACCATCCTCGCACCGCTATCAACGTCATCTCTTCCACGCTCCGCTCCACGAGCGCTTCAAGCCTCACTTTCAGATCGCTCTACTGCAAGGTCACGATTGCAGACCGACAGCGGTGAGAGCCGGTGTTCTGCCGAGAAAGTTCCGCTCGGCGTATAAGTTCCCCCCTCTACTGCGCCTGCGCAGTAGGTATCGGCGGAAATAGCCGAAGCAGAACAGCTGAAAATCAGCTGTACACAGCGCCTGTAGGAGGGCCCCTCGTGGGCTCGCTTCGCTCGCCACACTTCGGGCACGGCCTCGCTGCGCTCGGCACTTTTAGATTCCCCCTCTAGGTCCACTTGGATGGTGGGGAAGGAACCTGGACCCAGAGTGCAGGCGCCGTGTACAGCTGATTGAAGCATTTGAGCTTCGGCTATCTCCGGCGGCTGACAGTAGTATGTACTGCGCAGGCGCTGCGCCTGTGCAGTACAGGGGAGAACTTATCCGCCGAGGGAACATTCTCGGCAAGACACCGGCGGTGAAGAGGATGGTTTATTTGGACTACTTTACCCCTGATGCCTGCATACTTAGATGTGCCTCTTTTAATCATCAGCCATGTGAGTTGCTAAATGTTGTACCTTCATTAAATGTAACCATATTGCTACACTTATGCCGCATACACACGAGCGGTTTTGCCGTCGGAATAAACTCCGAAGGTTTCTCCTACGGAACTCAGACGGAATTCCGCTCATGCGGTCTTGCATAAACACGGTCACACCAAAGTCTGACCGTCCAGAACGTGGTGACATACAACACGTACAACAGGACTAGAAAAAGGAAGTTCAATAGCTAGTAGCCAATAGCTTCCGTCTCATACTTGCTTCAGAGCATGCATCGTTTTTGGTCCGTCGGGAACAGCATACAGACGATCATTTTTCCCGATAGGAATTGGTTCCCGTCGGAAATATTTAGAACATGTTCCATTTCTAGGTCCGTCAGAATTTTCAATAAAAAAAAATGTCCGATGAGGCCTACACACGATCGGAATATACAATGAAAAGATTCCGTCTGACTTTTTCTGTCGGGCATTCCGCTCGTGTGTACGCGGCTTTAGAGGCGCCTCTCTTCTCCTTTATACTCTGGAGCTCCTGCTGGGTTTTGCTTCTAATCCCCTTGTGGAGGCTTCCATTTGTGGATGGACATTTTATGGTTACACAACCTGGTCACATTGCTATAATCTTTTTATATGGACTATAAACTGAAGGACTTATGAATAAATGGTTGTGGAATGAATCATTTGAGTTTCCATTATTTGTTATGGGGAAATTCGCTTTGATATACAAGAGCTTTGGATTACAAGCATGTTTCTGGAACTAATTATGCTTGCAATCCAAGGTTTTACTGTATATGTATAATCCAAAAGGTAAGGTTGCACTCACAAGGCTTGAATGGTAAACACTCAGTAATAACCTTTCTTTCTATATGTATACTAATATATACATAGACACTATATTTTCAAAAATTTTGGGACTTCTGCCTTCACACACACATTAACTTTAATGGCATCCCAGTCTTATGCCCCGTACACACGATCGGACATTGATCGGACATTCCGACAACAAAATCCATGGATTTTTACTGACGGATGTTGGCTCAAACTTGTCTTGCATACACACGGTCACACAAAGTTGTCGGAAAATCCGATCGCTCTGAACGCGGTGACGTAAAACACGTACGTCGGGACTATAAACGGGGCAGTAGCCAATAGCTTTCATCTCTTAATTTATTCTGAGCATGCGTGGCACTTTGTCCGTCGGATTTGTGTACACACGATCGGAATTTCCGACAACGGATTTTGTTGTCGGAAAATTTTATAGCAAGCTCTCAAACTTTGTGTGTCGGAAATTCCAATGGAAAATGTGTGATGGAGCCCACACACGGTCGGAATTTCCGGCAACAAGGTCACACATTTTCCGTCGGAAAATCCAACCGTGTTCAATATTGAGTTGGCCCACCCTTTGCAGCTTTAACAGCTTCAAGTAGTGAGTGTACAGCTTGTATAACAGTGTAAATTTCCTGTCCCTTCAAAATAACTCAACACACAGCCATTAATGTCTAAACCGCTGGCAACAAAAGTGAGTACACCCCTAAGTGAAAATGGCCAAATTGAGCCCAAAGTGTCAATATTTTGTGTGGCCACCATTATTTTCCAGCACTGCCTTAACCCTCTTGGGCATGGAGTTCACCAGAGCTTCACAGGTTGCCACTGGAGTCCTCTTCCACTCCTCCATGATGACATCACGGAGCTGGTGGATGTTAGAGAACTTGCTCTCCTCCACCTTCCATTTGAGGATGCCCCACAGATGCTCAATAGGGTTTAGATCTGGAGACATGCTTGGCCATTCCATCACCTTTACCCTCAGCTTCTTTAGCAAGGCAGGGGTCATCTTGGAGGTGTGTTTAGCCTCATCATCATGTTGGAATATTGCCTGCGGCCCAGTCTCCGAAGGGAGGGGATCATGCTCTGCTTCAGTATGTCACAGTACATGTTGGCATTCATGGTTCCCTCAATGAACTGTAGCACCCCAGGGCCAGCAGCACTTATGCAGCCCCAGACCATGACACTCCCACCACCATGCTTGACTGTAGGCAAGACACACTTGTCTTTGTACTCCTCACCTGGTTGCTGCCACACACGCTTGACACCATCTGAACCAAATAAGTTTATCTTGGTCTCATCAGACCACAGGACATGGTTCCAGTAATCCATGTCCTTAGTCTGCTTGTCTTCAGCAAACTGTTTGCTGGCTTTCTTGTGCATCATCTTTAGAAGAGGCTTCCTTCTGGGATGACAGCCATGCAGACCAATTTGATGCAGTGTGCAGCCTATGGTCTGAGCACTGACAGACTGATTTTCCACCCCCTCAACCTCTGCAGCAATGCTGGCAGCACTCATACATCTATTTCCCAAAGACAACCTCTGGATATGACACTGAGCATGTGCACTCAACTTCTTTGGTCGACCATGGAGAGGCCTGTTCTGCGTGAAACCTGTCCTGTTAAACTGCTGTATGGTCTTGGCCACCATGCTGCAGCTCAGTTTCACAATAATTCTTTTTTTCAGATCCTCAGAGAGTTCTTTGCCATGAAGTGCCATGTTGAACTTCCAGTAACCAGTATGAGAGAGTGAGAGAGATAACACCAAATTTAATGCACCTGCTCCCCATTCACACCTGAGACCTTGTAATGCTAATGAGTCACATGACACCGGGGAGGGAAAATGGCTAATTGGGCCCAATTTGGACATATTCACTTAGGGGTGTACTCACTTTTGTTGCCAGCGGTTTAGACATTAATAGCTGTGTGTTGAATTATTTTGAGGGAACAGCAAATTTACACTGTTATACAAGCTGTACACTCACTACTTTACATTGTAGCAAAGTGTCATTTTTTTCAGTTTTGTCAAATGAAAAGATATAATAAAATATTTACAAAAATGTGAGGGGTGTACTCACTTTTGAGAGATACTGTATGTTAACGGTTTTGGCTGCCACAGGATTTGTAAATGTGTATGGCTCAGTCCTGTGATTTACTTACCACTTTGCACAACCAGGTGACACATTTCCTGATTCAGCAATCCAGCTTCCTATTGTTCTTCTCTATCCCTGAGGGTGCTCACTGAACAACTGATCTTGGGATGAGCAGAGTGCCAAAATTTCATTAAAATTAACCAAGTTTTGCCATGCAGACTGTTTGACTGAAATGTGCTTGAAAAAGAAAAAGCAGGGTTTTGTTGTCTTACATGGTAATCATAATCAATGGCTTTGTTTAAAATAAAAGCTGTCAAGGACAGCTGCCATTGAGTTTTTTCTCTATGTGCACCTAAACTGAGATACTTGTCTTAAAAAAGACAGTACCTGGTTTTAAATACAAATAATAATAATAATAATCAAAAACATGATGACCAACTAGCCAGAAACTGCCGTATGCAGTTTAGAATAACTGGCTCTATAATATCGGGTGTTATCTGTGGGGTTGACTGGAAAGTGCAAAATCTGGTGCAGCTCTGCAAGAAAACCAATCAGCGTCCAGGTTTTTTTTTTTTGTCAAAGCTTAATTGAACAAGCTGAATTTAGAAGCTGATTGGCTACCATGCACAGCTGCACCAGATTTTGCACTCTTACCTTTAGTAAATCAACCCCAGTGTTGCAAACCAGTGGTTCTGGGTCTACAATTAGCCAGGTGTATGTATGAAATTATTTGCATGGCTCTTCCCACTATCCTGAAATTAGTATTTATCCTCTTATTTTTGAGATATGTGATGGAATAAGACATATGAATACCTTCTGGTAAAAAAAAAAAAAAAAAAAAAAAAAAAATATAAAAACAATTTCCCTAACCTTAAGAGCCTATAAAAAACTCACCGTGCCCTTAAAGACCACCACCACCATGTTAATGTCTCCTTCTCTATAAAAGGAAGTTTGTGGGCAGGTTGCCTACAGAATGTTAGCAAGTGAGACAGTCTGTAATCTGCAGCTACTTCACAGGGGTGGCTTGCTTAGTGGGTTTTGGACACTGAACAGAAATTATGTAGGCTTGCAGTCCATTGAAGACAACAGGGAACCAGAGGACAGCCAGGACTTGGAACATGTCAATTATGGACTATCACTTGTAGTGGTATGCCTTGGGCAGCCAAACAGTTGTAGCTAGGGTTAGGCTATGGACATTGTTCATGTTGAACTGTAATGTCAAGATGTTTTAAGTAAAGTTGCATCAACTGTTCGAAGCCTGGTCTGAAGTTATACAAAATTGTGCATGTTGGTTCTGGCGTATCAAAAGAACTAGGGTCAGTAAAGCACAAGTGGGGTATGAAGCGTAGTTGTCAGGATGCGCATGCCAGTAAACAAGATAATGCCTCTAGAAGAACTTCTGGGCACAAGCTAAAACTGATTCCCTTTCATGCTTGTAAGAATTGGGCACTGGCTAATAGATAAGCGCATGCGTGAACTCACGCGCGCACACACGAGCCATTGCGCATTCCCGTGCACACTGGCATTGCGTGTACCTGTGACAGATGCTGGCGCCAAACAGACTACTGTATTTAAACTCAGCCAGTGCTCAGGATCAATGCTGCCTTCCTGTGTATCTGTGATCTTGTGAGCCTGTATCCTGCTTCCGGTTATCAACCCGGCTTGTCTTGACCATTCTCTGAACTCCACCCACATCGACCTCGGCTAGTCCACTGACCACTCTTCTGTCTGCTCCTTTGGCTCCTGTCCCACTGATCGGTTCCAGACCTGGCTTGTCTCCTGGCCAAGTTCCTGTCTGTGACCTCTACCCAATCTTTCCTGTCTGTGTATGACCCGGCCTGCCTGCTGTCACCAGCACCAGCTGCCTGCCTACTCACCTACTTGCTGAAGCCATCTCATGACTTCTGCCCAGCGAGGACACCTACCCTGCTGCTAGCAAGACTTCCAGGCACTTGCGCGACTCTGCACTCCTCCTCCTGTCTACACTATCAGGGGCCTTGCGTCAGAAATGTAAGAGAGGCCTTCCTCATCATATCAGGCTCTGATACCAGGTACATGATAGTAGCCACTACAGGGGTCTACTCAGCAAGACAAACATGAGGAGTAATATAGTTGCTATGGGAAATAAATGCAAGGTATATTACAGCCAGTCATGAAATGTGGTACCTGGTATAGATGACAGGTCCTCTGGGAGTGAGGGGGGTTGATGTCCTGGGTCCCTTCCCAGCGGTCGGTTTCCAGTAGCAACCTGAACCGAACCCACATTATAGACTAGGGATCCTCAAACTACGGCCCTCCAGCTGTTGCAGAACTACACATCCCATGAGGCATTGTAAAACTCTGACATTCACAGACATGACTAGGCATGATGGAAACTGTAGTTCCTGAACACCTGGAGGGCCACAGTTTGAAGACCCCTGTTACAGACATTCATGACCTGGCCACATGGTATGGGAAGAAAGGGGTTAACAAGTGCATGTATGAGGTCTGCGCTATGTACACAGCAGGGCTCCATTCGGTTACTGGGAGTGAGGTGGCAGAGGTACGCTGGACTGGTGGAGAGGGCACGGGCTCAGCGATGTCTCTCCTAAATGTAACATACCAAGGAAATTGTGTAGTGACACAGGACTGAACTTTACAGTGGAACTCTGTACTTTATTACTGCACCGTGTGCACAAGTCATAGCTCCCAACTGTCCCTGATTTCAAGAGACTGTCCCTGATTTGGCACAATGTTCCTCTGTCCCTCTTTCTCCCTCATCTGTCCCTCATTTTGGTCTGATCCTCATAGTTTTATATAAAATGCACTTTTTATATTTCAAAAAGTGTTTTCCGGACAGGCAGGGGAGGAGGAGCTGACGCCCAAGATGGCCGCTCAGTAAAGCAGAGTGGCTGACACGCTGACATGCTTTAGAGGCCGGAGACGCTGAAATGCTGGAAACTGTGGGTGGCTGACTTAGATCTACAGATATCTCTATTGCAAAAATACTGGCATAGATAACAAAAGCTGGGGAGATCGTAAGCAAGCATTACCTGTGGAGTGCCGGGTGAGAGACCGGAGACGGAACCACATGAGTGCGCGTAGCCGGACGGGTGCCTGGCGGGTCTGCACACACAGACGGCAGTGTCGGCAGTGACAGCTCGCTGGCGGGAGCGTGCGGCACGGGAAGGTCTTGAGGCTCAAGCCAGCAGAGATCAGGAGGACTAGGAGATCTCCCCATCCTACTACGTAGCAGAGGAAAACCTTACCAGGCAAGATAATCATTATCCGGAGCTGGTAAGATAAGTAGCTTTGCCAGTAACCAGTCTGGTGTCTGGACTCATAAGATACTTGCAAGGGGATGCATGGAGGAAGATTTCTGTAACCCCCATAAGCCAAGACTGGTGCTAACATATTTTACTCTGCCTGAAATAACATACCAGGTGATTTTGGGATTTGAATGTTTGACTTGCGGGTTGGGAGCTTAATGTTCAAAGGAAGATAAAGAACACATATAAGTATATGGAATATTGTGGTTTTGGAGCTGATAGTCTCCCTGATGATTCTGTAGGGGAATAGCAGGAACATAAGCCGCTACATACTGTATAATTCCCTTTTAAAACACATCAAAGACCATACGTGGGATTTCAATCTTCGGTCTATATATAAAGTTTCCTTAGAGAAGGAGGTCGGAGGGGGCAGGGTAAAGGAAGGTGGATTGAAGAAATTTGAAAAGTATTTTTAAACATGGCGCCCAAGAAGGGAAATAAAACACCACAACCTCAGAAAAGTAAGAAGGATAAAGAGGAAAGCAAAAGTAAAAACCCCATCGGGACACAAATTACACAAACGGCAGACATCAAGGAGATCTTTCAACAACTACAGCTACAATCTCCCCGTGCAATACAAGCCATACACACGCCACAAGATATTTCAAACATAGCGGAAACTTCGGGTACATCTAGATCATCAGGGGAAATACAACCGCAACACCCCAGAAGTAGTTCATTTATTAGATACCACAGGCTCGGTTAGTGATCCAAAAGAAACGAAAAAAGAAAACTGGGATATGAGAAAATATATTCAATCCCTTCCAACCAGGGAAAGATATGGACCAATACGTGTATAGATTGGAAAATTCATACAAAATGGATATATTAGAGCTTAAAGAGTCCATTAAAAACATACAAGAAAAAACAGTCAGATTAGACACTAAAGTCTCGAAAGTAGAACAGGAAACAAAGAAGTTAAAGGAAAATGTACAAAAACAAGGAAAGCAAATAAACCAGCTAATTAACAGTCTGGATGAGCAAGAAAATAGAAGCAGGAGATATAACATTGGAATCAGAGGATTAAAAGAGGATGTGGGGGCTAAAGAGTTAATAACTACTTTACAAGGGATCTTCCAAGAGTTAATTCAGGAGTTAGAAGTAAAGGACTTGTTAATTGATCGGGCCCATAGAACAGCAGGAATAAGAAGATTGGACCCTAGTAAGCCACGAGACGTTATTTGCAAGATGCATTATGCTCATATAAAAGACAGGATTATGCATGCTGCACGTCTGAAGAATGTTATCTTATATGAAGGTGTCCCAATACAATTTTTCCAAGATCTGTCCAAATTTACATTAGACCGTAGAAGAGCATTAAAACCCCTAGTGGAACAGCTAAGGAAGAATAATCTTCAATACAGATGGAAATTTCCATTTCAACTTCAGGCACAGAAAGAGGGACTTATGGCAGTATTTAGGGATCTTGAGGACTTGCTGCAGTTTGCATCAGCCCTCAACTTACCAGTAATAGAGCTACCGGACTGGCCTATCTCATATATAAAAATGTTTAGATAACCTGTTGGGATACTGGTGATAGAGGGGGGTAGGGGGGAGAGAGTCTTAAATAATATAAGTTGATATTGGTATACCAGCACATATAGGATACCAGTATGGGGTCCTGCACAGTTTTTGCCACAATTTTTTTTTTCTTGGTTATATATTTCATAGATATTCTAGGTATATTATTAAGCATTATATTAAATGGTGAGGTAAGCTATAGGGAGGAAGGGGGATCTGGGTTTTTTTTTTTTATACTTGCACATAAGCAGGGTACTAATATGGTGCCCTGTACAGTTTTTTCTGGCACACTATTTATTATATATTTTACAGATATTCTAGGTATAATGATAAGCACTGTATTAAACGTTGTTTGTATGATATAGGGTGGTAGGGGGACGTGTTTTTTTTTTTTATTTTTTTTTTTTACACTAGCACATATATAGGATACCAATTTTGGAGTCCTGCACAATTTTTGTCACAATTTCTATTGCTATTGTAGGTTTTGATTATATATCCTATAGATATTTTTTACATATGGTTAAGCACTTTATTAAATGGTGTATGGACGATAATGGGTGATAAGGGGACCTGGGGTTTTTTGTTTTTTGTTTTTTTCTCAAGGATTTTGAATACACTAGCACATATATATGATATCAATTTGGTGTCCTGCACAGTTTTTTGCCACATTTTGTATTGCTATTGTAGGTTTTGATTATATATTTTATAGATATTTTACGTATATTGGCAAGCACTGTATTAAATGGTGTATGTATGTTAAAGGGAGGCATGGCGACTCGGGCCCACTCTTTTTTTTTTTCTCTCTTTTCTCTTCCCCCTCTTTCCCTCTCTCTCCCCTCCCTCTGCTCCCCGCGCTCCATATTTTGGGGCGGGTCTGGCAGATGGGGTGGAGCAGAGGAGGGCAGGTATGGGTTATTTATTACCTCTACGATAGGATTTTTTCCCCTAGATCCCAATGATCAGCATGGTGCTGTGTAATTTTTAAAAAAATCTTATTTATTTATTTTTTTCTTCTCTCTTTTCCTCCTCTCTCTCATGCCTCTAGGTCTTCTTTCTCCCCCTCTCCTTTCCTCTCCTTCCTGCCTGCCTTCGCCTGATATTTGGCGTCGGGTTTGGTGGTTGGGGTGGGGGTGGGGGAGGGGGGCCATAGGACAAATGCTCCCTTTAGTTGGAGCGGTTCCCCCTAGATCCCAATGCTCAGAGGGATGGTGTATAATATAAAGTAACACATAAGATTATAATGTATAATGTCAGCGTGTGGCCACCGACTGGGTGGCAATAATTGGACGTAAGTCTCCAATCCGCCAAGTTGAGGGAACTTACGTAAAAGTAAGATAGACTGTTTTTTAGTCAATAGAGTATGAATCGGGGTGTGTGTGTGAGTGAATTTGTATTGATTTTTTCCTTTCTTTCCCCCCCCTTTCCCCTTTTTTTTTTTTTTTTTCTCTCTTTTTTTTTTTTTTTGTTGTTCTGTCACCTTGGAAATATAATGAATATATGCTCATATAATATTAGGGGTCTCAACTCGGCATCAAAAAGATCTCAGGTTTTATATTCTCTCCATAAACAGAAGGTTGGGATAGTCTTCTTTCAAGAGACGCATTTCCGGACAGACCACATACCTAACCTACGAAATAAATACTATACTACGTGGTTCCATGATTCTTATGGATACTCGAAGGCAAGAGGGGTATCTATTGCAATTCATAGAACAATCCCTTATCAAATACTGGAAGAATGGCGTAATAGGGATGGCAGAGCAATTTCACTTAAGCTCAATATATATGGTAAAAAGTATACGCTTATAAATATATATTTACCCAATCAAAACCAGATTAAAACAGGACTACAACTGATTAGTCAACTTATGGAAAAAGCGGAAGGTATAATCATAATTAGGGGTGATTTCAATTTTGTTATGGATAAAAATATAGATACTACAGCACCAAAGATAGTACAGGTTAGTAAGGATAAGAAGAAATTTAAAGAAATTATGCTAAAATGCCAGCTGGTAGACATTTGGCGTCTTTTGCATCCATCAGAGAAAAATTTTACTTTCTATTCTAAAGTCCATGGATCATATCATCGATTAGATTTTTTTTTAATAAATCAGAGAGGGGTAAATGCTATATTGGCTGCGGAGATTGGTAGTACAATATGGTCTGATCATACGCCCGTTTTTGTGAAAATAGATACATATATGGGCGAGAATAATAGGGGAAATTGGAGACTTAATGATAACTTATTGTATGATGAGACATGTGTAAAAGAAATAAGAAAAGCAATAACGGATTTTGTAAATGATCATATTGGAGCCAATACATCCCTGCCAATACATTGGGAAGCATTAAAGTGTGTGATTCGAGGTCTATTTATAAAACACGGGGCTAGGTTAAAAAAAAATGAAAAATAGTAGAATAACTCAATTATTCAAAGAAATATCCTCTGGGGAAGCCCAACATAAACAAAATCTAACACGAGAAACATTAATAGAAGTAATGAAATTAAAAGCAGAATTACAAACACTGCTAAATGAAAAATTAATATTAGGGATAATAATCGCTCCCTATACTACCAACAAGGGAATAAACCAAGCAAATTGCTGGCCAGGACCCTAAAAAACAGAGGTAAAACAACACCTATTATTAAGATAAAAACAGAGTCGGGCAAGATGAAATATGATCCAAAAGGGATCTTGAGCGAGTTCCAGGTATTCTATACGAAATTATATAACATACCTAATTATATGGCTAACAAAAATCCCGATAAATTTCAACAAGATATACGGCAATATATAAAGGAAACTGCAATACCGGCCTTAACCTCTATAGAGACAACGCAGTTAGAGCAAGATTTTTCTATAGCAGAAATACAAAGAGTGATCGACTCACTATTACTCGGAAAAAGCCCAGGCCCAGATGGGTATACCCCACGTTTTTACAAAACATTTAAAACTGAGCTCATGCCTATAATGAAACGAACCTTTAATGCAGTATCCACAGCAGCGCCTTTTGGATCACAAAGCATGCAGGCTTACATTACGCTCATACCTAAACCAGATAAGGATCATACCTTATGTGGAAATTACAGACCTATATCTTTAACGAATATTGATCTCAGAATATACTCAAAAGTTATCGCCAATAGACTTACCCCTATATTACCTGACCATATACATCTGGACCAGGTGGGATTTGTAAAAGGAAGAGAGGCTAGAGATAATACCCTGAAAACTCTTACATTAATGGAATATGCACAGGAGGGCTCCATCCCATCCTGTTTGCTTTCAATAGATGCTGAAAAGGCATTTGACAGGGTGGGATGGAGCTTCCTTAAAGAGACACTTATACAATGGGGAATAGGGCCTGTTTTAATAGATAAAATAATGGCCTTATACCATCACCCTACTGCAAAGATCCGGGCGAGCAGCGGTTTGTCGGGAGAAATACATATAGCAAATGGAACTAGACAAGGCTGTCCATTATCCCCAATATTATATATACTCGTCATGGAGCATCTATTAAGTACGATTCGAGCGAATAAAGATATACAAGGGGTAAAAGTGGGAGATATAGAGTACAAAATGTCCGTATATGCAGATGATATTTTGCTATATGTTACAAACCCACTAATAACATTACCAAACCTGATAGCTGAATTTGATCGATTTGGCACCTTAAGTAACTTCAAAGTGAACTTTAATAAATCTGAGGCATTAAACATCAATATGACAAGAACTATGATAGAGTTGCTTAAAAAGGATTTTTCCTTTAGATGGCAAGAAAATTCTATCAAATACCTTGGTACACATATCCCCACAGATCTGAAAAAATTGGAAGAATATAATTATGTCCCGATGGTGCAAAAAATAACGAAAACACTCCAGCAATATGAAAAGGGCACTTTCTCTTGGATAGGTAGGATAAATATTGTAAAAATGGACATATTGCCCAAAGTATTATATATCCTACAAACGATCCCCATATATCCTGTTACGGGCATCGTGAAAAAACTAACCAGAGTAATTGGACAATTCGTCTGGGCGGGCAGGACACCTAGAATAAATAGAAAGATACTAAATAAATCTAAAAAAGACGGGGGCCTTGCCCTCCCGGACATAGCAATTTATATAAGGGCAATAATGATTACTAGAATTGTGGACTGGTTCCAAAATAGGAACAATAAACAGTGGGTGAAATTGGAGGAGGAGATCACAGGATTAAAACTGAAATCTCTACCCTGGATTCATAGAGAACAAAGATCGATAGATGGCTTTATACCCTCTTTAGTAGTTTCAACAATGAAAGCTTGGGATAATATGATCAAAAAGGGGATGGGTTCTACTTTTAGAGGGCCTATGACCCCATTATTTGATAACCCAGAGTTTCCACTTGCACTAAGAGCAAGGACTTTTCTTAAATGGAAAAGACATGAAGATACAAGGATAATAGAAACCTTGATGGGGAACAATGTGCTCCCGTTGGAGATGATGGGAGAGGATCATAAAAATGAATGGATGCAACATGGTCTACTTCAAAGATATGTGGCATCCCTGATAAAAGTAGTAGCAATGGATAGGCCCCTAACAGCCTTAGAAAAATTTTTTACTCAAGAAGAGAGACCTTTACATGTACTATCTAAGGTAAATAAAATCTTGAATGACGAAAGCCAAAGCCAGGTGATATCATATATTAAGAAATGGGAGGAAGAACTGGAGATAGAGATCCCTAGGAAAAAATGGGGAAAAGCTATTGCAGTAACCCATAAACTTTCCGTGTCTATTAAACATCAGGAAAGAAATGATAAAATATTAGCTAGATGGTATAAGTGCCCGAAAGTTCTACATAGGATGAACCCAACAAATAAAGAAGAATGTTGGAGATGTCAAGAAACATCAGGTACCATGTCCCATATATGGTATTATTGTCCCAAAATCCTACCATTTTGGCAAAAGATTTTTGAGATCTACAGGGTTATGACAGGGAACGAAATATACCCAGATATACAAACAACAGTATTATCTATGATACCAGGTTCAATGAAAAATATAAAAAGAGACCCATTAAAATATTTCTTAACTGCTGCACGTACTTGTATAGCGAGAAAATGGAAAAGTAAAAAATGCGCCCTCCATGATGGAATGGGAATGTGAGATGGCGGAAATGCGGACTCTAGAGGAGAGAAAAGTGCTAGAGGAGGGTTCAAATAAACAGATAAAACAGATACAAGCCATATGGGCTAGGTGGGTAGATTATAGTGCCTCCTCGCAACTGTTATGTGATGGATAGAAGCATTTTTTTTTTTTCCCTTCCTCCCTTGTATGACTGGTAGGTCAGAGTGAATGGATGGATGGGGGGCGGTATAGGTTTTTATATGTGTTTAATATAAAGTAGTTAGTTAGTAAGGGAGTGGATGCAGACTTGAATCACACTGAAGATATACTACTTTTGATGTGAATGTGTTCGGAATGTTATGTTAAAAAGTGTAAAATGTTTTGGATAAATAAAGATATTAAAAAAAAAAAAAGTGTTTCCCAGCGCTAAACCTTTCATCCAAATTCTAAATTGCTGCATTTTTAATATAAATATAAAGGAATAGTAGTGGTAAAAAAAAGCTCTTGTGGATTTAATTAACCTCTTTTTTGTTAATTCTCCTTTAAGGGAATGTGGCAGAGGGCGTGTCCTATGCCTACATACGTTTGCTAGTAGGTGTCCCTCATTCCCATCTCAAAATGTTGGGAGTTATGACACAATGACTCGGTTTATCTCTAAGTCAGGGAACTGCCTTAACCACTTGACCTTCGGAAGATTTATCCCCCTTCATGACCAGGCCATTTTTTGTGATACAGCACTGCATTACTTTAACTGACAATTACTCAGTCGTGCAATGCTGTACCCATGCTCTATAAACAAAAAAAAACCTGCCAATTTTGAAAAAAACAAAAACAAACAATATTTTTTACTTTCTGCTATAAAACCTGATGAAAAAATATTTTAAAAAATCTAATTTTTTTCATAAATTTAGGCCAATATGTATTCTGCTACATATTTTTTGTAAAAAACCCAATACATGTATATTGATTGGTTTGTTAAAAAGTTATAGCGTCTACAAACTATGGAATATTTTTATTTCTTTTTCATTTTTCATCTATTTTTCATTTTATTTAATTATTTTTACTAGTAATGGCAGTAATCGGCGACTGAGGTCCTAGGCTTCTAGGCTCCGAGGAAGAAGGCTATCCTTCGAAACGCGTCATCCTGCTGTGATTTCTACGTCCGCTCTTTTGTTATCTTTCGTTAATTAGACCGATTGCCATCCTTTAAAGGCTTCTATATTGCGATTTACTTTCACATGCTTGTGAGTAGTTTTTATTTGTTTTTTAATAAACCTATCTAAGGATAATGCACAAGGCTGGTGCGCCCTCTCTTTTTTTACTCCTTGTTTGAATGTTAGACTTTCACATGACCACAGTCCTCACCTGGTCCCGGGCATTGATGAGCGCGTGTATGGCAAAAGGTACCCCCATGTGCGGGGTGGGTGGCCCCGCCCACAAGCTGACCCAGGAAATAAAAATGCCAGGAAGCAGTGATTTTTGTGTGCTTTGCAAAAATGGCTGACCCACATTAAAAATTGTTTGTTGTCCAATTGTTTAAATGAAAGCTCAGCTTTAGGTAAAATCAATATTTTAATTAGTCATTCTCAAACTTTTTTACCCCAGAGGAATCAATGAAATAATTTTAAGTTCTCGAGAAATCCCAGTAAAAACAACTCAATTGGTGGTCTGTGGAAAAAATGTCCCTTACATTGGTGGGCAGTGGTAAGAATGCCCTTTACATCGGTGAGCAGTGGTAAGAATGCCCATTACATTGGTGGGCAGTGGTAAGAATGCCCTTTACATTGGTGGGCAGTGGTAAGAATGCCCTTTACATTGGTGGGCAGTGGTAAGAATGCCCTTTACATTGGTGAGCAGTGGTAAGAATGCCCTTTACATTGGTGGGCAGTAGTAAGAATGCCCTACTTGCAGCGGTGGTTAAAATGACAGCGAAAAAGATCATTGCTGATGTGCTGCTGGCTCTGCCAGGTTCCATTGGACCCAGAACTATGCAGGCACCATCAAATATGGGAAGCCAATCAGCCAAAGCTCAAGGAACCCCTAGCAACTCCTGAAGAAACCCTAGGGTTTTATGGAACCCTAGTTAAAAATGACTTTTTTAGATTTTGCAAATTGCACTTGAGGACACACGTGTCAATATACCCCAAAAAATATGTTCTTTTGTACTTTGCTATGTATGTGTAAAAATACTTCAAACTGCAGGCCAAAGGTAAAAATGTAAAATGAGGAATTTAAAGATATCTTCCTTTGTAAGCTTGTATCTGTGATTGAAAACAAAACACATTCCACATTTTTTATTCCTACGAGTAAAACAATTCCAGCTAATAAACACTGATGAGTAATTTGTCACCAGCTGACACATTTCCAAATGTATTATTTGTTTTTCAACTCAGCTACAACATTTCAGAAATATAATTGGCCTGATTACACAATGTTAAGTCTCTTGTGAATGTGATGGTGCAATAATGTAATTCATTTTCAAAAATTAAGCCAAATAAAGTGTTATCTGTGGAACAGAATGAAAGTCGGAAGCCATCCAGGAAGCCAGGTTAAGTTAGAAGAAAATACCATATCTGGCTAGAATTTGTGGGAGTTTATGGATTTTTTGCCCTTTTTCAGGTTTAGTTTTTCACAGAGAACAGAAATGAAACATATAAGTTGGAATATATGATGACGTTTTGTAGTGAACTTCCTGTCGTCAATGCCAGATTTTATATTTCCAAATGATTAATCAGAATACTCAGTCTAGTCTTCATGAAATATATGTAGACAGCTTGCAGCTTTATTTTTGGATAGAAACAGGGCAGAATTTCAATTATGTAGGTACCCACAGGCTGCTTTTTAATGGCCACAGATATTTGTGGCTGTGCAGTACTATGTAACTACAATAATGATGATAAGTGTATACTAATCTATTTTTTAAATATTCTTCTCCCTGCAAAAAAAATGGGAACATTTATAAAAAAGAAGATTTTTCTAAGTAGCATACATCGGCAAGCCAGAATGGAAGGGAAACATGTTTTTTGAAAGTATCTTTAGAAAAATTGGTGCAGTTTTAATTTATTTATTAATTTATTATAGATTACCAAGACATAGAGAGTTATAAATGAGTAGAGGAGGAGAGTCAGTTATACAGAGGCATTCATAGAGAAGTTTGGACTTCTGGAAGTGGAAAGATGCTTTGATGTTTATCTATCATTCCATGGGCCTCAGCATACCAAAAGGTTAGAAAGAAGATGGTTTGATGGTCTCACTACCACTGGTATTGAGAACATGGTTTGATGGTCTCACTACCTCTGGTATTGAGAAGATGATTTGATGGTCTCACTACCTCTGGTATTGATAAGAGGGTTTGATGGTCTTACAGTAATACCTCTGGTATTGAGATGGTTTGATGGTCTCACTATCTCTGGTGTTCAGAAGATGACTTGATAGTCTCACTACCTCTGGTAGTGAAAAATAGGGATAAGATCAATGTTAGGTCTGAAAACCGGAATTAACTTTGGCTCTTCAGGCATTTGACTGAACACCCAAATGCTTACCCATTCGATAGAACTCATACCCCCCAGCCATGCTATTTAAAGCAGAGTTCTGCTTAAAAAAAAAATTAAAAGCAGCTACAAATACTGCAGCTGCTGACTTTTATTAATTGGACACTTACCTGTCCCAGGGTCCAGCGATGCGGGGGAACGAAGCCCCGCTCATCTCGACCCTCCTCTCTGTGGCGCCGGCATTGTAACTGTGGCGTGTCCCAGATGATTGCCGAGAGGGAGGGGGGAGAGGTGATCTCCCTTCCGGTGCCGCAGTGCGCCGGGAGGAAGTGGGAGCTGGGACCCTCTAAAAGGAGGGTACCCTCTCCCCCCCCAAAAAAAATGACATGCCAAATGTGGGATGTCAGGGGGTCACCTCCCTTAAAGCGGAAGTTCCATTTTTGGGTGGAACTCCGCTTTAACCACTTGACCTCCGGAAGGTTTTATTTCCTTCATCACCATAGCATTTTTTGCTATTTAGCATTGTGCTACCTTAACTGGCAGTTGCACAGTCATACAACACTAGGGATGAGCCGAACACCCTCTTGTTCGGTTCTCAGCAGAACATGCAAACAGGCAAAGTCTATGGAACACATACTTGAATAATCAAAACTGCTCATTTTAAAGGTTTATATGCAAGTTATTGTCATATAAAGTGTTTGGGGACCCAGGTCCTGCCCCAGGGGACATGTATCAATGCAAAAATTTTTTTTAAAAACTACAGTTTTTTCAGGAGCAGTGATTTTTTTAATGCATTAAGAGCCCTTTCAAACCGGGCCGCCCATAGCGTTGGCAATAAAATGCCGGTGTTTTACCGTCGGATTAGCGGCACATTTCGGCCGCTAGTGGGGCGCTTTTTAAGGGTTAAAACCACCCGCAATGCACCGCAATAGCGGCGTTTTGCCGGCGGTATCCCAGCGCTGCCCCATTGATTTCAATGGGGAGCAGTGGTGGAGGAGCGGTAAACAAACCGGTCCTTCACCGCTCCAAAGAAGCTGCTGGCAGGACTTTTTCTGACGTCCTGCCAGCGCAGCGCTCTGGTGTGAAAGCCCTCGGGCTTTCACACTGGAGACAATGCTGCAACTGTTTGAGGGCGGATTGCAGGCACTATTTTTAACGCTATAGCACCTGCAAAAAGCCCTCGGTGTGAAAGGGTTCTAAGTGAAACAATAAAAATGAAATATTCCGTTAAATATTGTGCCTGGGGGGTGTCTATATTATGCCCATAAAGTGGACATTTTTCCAGTGTTTAGAACAGTACCACAGCAAAATGACATTTTTAAAGGAAAAAATGTAATTTAAAACTGATCGCGGCTGTAATGAATTGTCGGGTCTCTGCAATATAGATAAAACTCATTGAAAAAAAGAGAATGGGATCCCTCCCCAGTCCATTACCAGGTCCTTTGGGTCTGTTACAAATATTAAGGGAAACCCTGAACCAAAATTTAAAAAGAAAATTGCTTGGGGGTCCCCCTAAAATCCATACCAGGCCCTTCAGGTCTGATATGGAAATTAAGGGAAACCCTGCGCCAATTTTTTTTTAAAAATGGCGTAGGGGTCCCCCTCAAAATCCATACCAGACCGTTATCCAAGCACGCAACCTGGCAGGCCACAGGAAAAGAGGGGGGATGAGAGAGCGCCCCCCTCCTGAACCGTGCCAGGCCACATGCCCTCAACAAGGGGAGGATGCTTTGTGGTAGCCCCCAAGGCACCTTGTCTCCATGTTGATGGGGAAAAGGGCCTCATTCCCACAACCCTTGCCCGGTGGTTGTGGGGGTCTGTGGGTGGGGGGCTTATTGGAATCTGGAAGCCCCCTTTAACAAGGGATCTCCAGAACAAGGAGAGGCAGATGTTCTCATGGCACTATGCGGGGACCAGCAGTGTCTGTGTCCACAGGCAAAGGTGGACATGGTCTGTCCTCAGGCAGGGCACATTTTTTTCTGTTCAGTGATGTTGCCCGTGTTATCCAGCCAGAGCATGTAGAGGAGGTAGTGAACTGGCTTACTAAACCATCCTCATCCTCCTCATCCTCTATCACACAAGCAGGGACTAGTGCACAGTCCATCACAGCTGCCAAAGGCTTATTCTGCCTCCTTATTCACAGCTACTCCTGACACAGCCCCAGCATCATGCAGTCAGCTAAATTATTTGAACACGGCGTCAGCCACTTCCTTCTTGATGATGAACAGGCATTACTTGATTCTGATGTTGGTTCTGAGGTTGAGGAAGGTAGAAACATACAAACCTACAGAGAGGGGAGAACACTGATAAACAATAAAGTGGCAGTCGTATTCCCACAGCCACAGCGTAATGTCAAGTTGGCTCCAGTGATGATGAGGATGGATTGGATGATGATAATGAGGTCACTGACTCCATGTAAAAAAAAAAGGTTAATCTTGGAATGAGTGTACTATAAATTTGGCTTCTTCACACAAGGCATGCTTATTGTGGTGCAAACATTTGTTATTTCCATCCAAAGTCTGCCAAAGAGACACCAGAATTTATCCAAAAGATCTCTAATCTTGTTCCGAGTGCACTAAATTGGCCTCATCATACAGACGGTCTCCCCAAGCCGTTGTTTACAAAATAAAGAAAACTTGCAGAGAAAATCAATTTAAATGTAATTTTTTTCTTTATATATGTCAGTTTTGCTGCAGCAGGTTCTATACATGATACAGATGTGCCACTTTGCAGGCAAACTAAAGAGAACCCCCAGGCACTATATTTAAAGGAATTTTTTCAGTTTTATTGTTTCACTTGAAGCATCATTAAAACCACTGCTCTTTTAAAAACAATCTTTTTTAAAAAAAAATGTTTGGGTTGATACAGGTCCCCCAGGGCAGTACCCAGCCCCCATACCCTTTTATTGGCCAATAACTTACATATAAGTCTTCAAAATGGGCACTTTTGATTTTTCAAGTTCGGGTCCAATAGACTTCAATGCGGTTCGGAGCTCGGGTCCGAACTTTTGCGATGTTCGAGAGTTCTGGCTCGAACTGAACAGGGGGGTGTTATGCCCAACTCTATTGGCCCATATGATATATTAGATGGATGTGGGGGAGTAGAGTCTAAGCCCCATTCTTATTCAGTTATTTTTGTGAGATATTGACAATACCGGCAACTTTCCCATCTATCATTTATTATTATATTGTATATATATATATATATATATATATATATATATATATATATATATATATATATACCGTATATATATATATATATATATATATATATATATTTGGTTGGGACTTGTTATGACTTGACAAATGTCCACAGCCACGTTTTGGGGAATTACCAACTGGTATATTACTTAGACATGTGCATTTGTTTTCGTCCGAATGCATTTTCGTCCGAATCTCAGGGATTTTCGTGTTCGTTTTAACAAACGATAACGAATGCGCAGAATCCAAAATCCGAATGACCCAAAATTAAAAAATGCTTTATTTTCGTATTGTTGCGACAACAGTTTGATATAGATAGATAGAAAATTCTACATGAATGTGACAGCGATCTGTGTCTATCGAACCTGTGGTTGAATGTGTCTAACCTAACTCTATTAGTTCTAACTTTATTCGACATAGAGAGAAAAGATTCGACATTATAGAGACATGAAGATTCGATTAAGCAGTTAAAAACATACGATCGCCGTGAGCGGACATTTCCGGTCAAATGCTCCGCCCATAGACTATAGAAGAATTCTAATGTTGTTTGACTAGTAATAATAATTAATAATTATAATTATTACTGGTCAAACAACATTAGAATTCTACTATAGCTTGTGGATGGAACATTTGACCGGAAATGTACGATCACAGCGTCTTACAGTTTAGCTGCTTCGTCGAATCTTCTTAGAACATCAGACAGACACCATAAGCCTTCAATTGACAGATTCAACCTTAATTAATTCAGATTTTCGGACTAATGCGTTTTTTAACAAAACAAAATACATAAAAACGAATTTCGGGAGTAACTAAATAAATGTATTTTTCGGACGAAACCGAAATTCTAAAACAAAATATTTCAGTGTGCACATGTCTATTTCTTGGTCCTCTTTTGAAAGCTGTACTGGATGATAAAGAAGCTGATCCCACATTTCCAGTCTGTTCCTCTGATGGGCTAATAAACTGGCATGTGGGGAAATACTTCCTGGGATTATGTTTATTTGAAGGGAACCCTGTGAGCTGTTCTGTGTCCATATCTTGGTTTTGCAAACAATCCACTTAGCTTTACAATACAGAGAGGGTGCAGCGCTAACCCAATGTTCAAAAGTCTCTCGTAAAAGATCACATAAGAGTCCACATATAAAATGATGATGAGAAAATCCCCAATACACTTAGCTTTGGGGGTTGATGACTAGATGTTGCAGTTTCTGGAAAGTTTGATCATGTTTGATGTAGATCAGAGCAGACTACCTGCAATAGAACCATTTCATCCCCTTTCAAGACTTGATCAGCACCCTTTTGAGGGTGCTATTGAGGCAACAATGAAAGGGCTACAACATTAATTTTTGAAATAGTTAAAACACGCTAACCAAACAAACTTTTGCTGCTCAAAGACACCAAGTTTGGTTATTTCTATATACAACTGTACATCCAAGGATTGTTGATGGTAAATATGCTGACTCTATTGCCAAGCAAATATTCAGCAAATGTTTTATATACAGGCCAGATGATGGTTAAGAGCTTGAAGGAGCTTTAATTAGCATGAGTGTGTATAGAGAGCCACAGACTCCTGCTGGCATGGTTATAACTTTCTCAGTTCCACTTTGATACTAAGCAAGCACAGTTCCTAAGCCGTGTAGACTACTCTCCATGTGGAGTGGAAAGGACACACAGTAATTAGCATATGCCAATGCTGGATTAGTTACAAGTTTTTCTTTAAGTGTGCTGAAGGCCTATTCCTGCACAGCTTGCCACTTAGTAGAAAAAGATAGTGACACTTTTCTCTTTCCTAGACTGGGCTGCCCACTGAGTCAGCAGAGAAACTATCCTAGGAAAATCCTTGATATCATTTCTATAGAAGCCTACTAAACCTAGAAAGAAACATAACTCTGGCATGGTCTTCAAAATATTCCAGTCTTGGATAGCTTGGACTGTAGATCGAGAGGGACCCTCTCAGCTTCAATAGTATGAACATGTGATTTACTTTATTTCTGTACCATGTGGCATTTGCTGGGCTTGATTAAGCCTTATGAAGACTTGAGCCAGATGACAACTACCATATTTCCTGGAAAACATGATAATATCAGATAAATCAGGGTAGGCAAGCTTGGAAAGATAGAGATCTACCTGAACAACTTATAGCAGAAGACATCAAAGATCATCAGGATGTGGAAAAATATAATAATATAACAAGTTTTACTCTAAAATTATAAACTTATCCTGCATTGTTTGGCACAAGTAAAAAACTTGGCATTCCCTTTTATTCACACTTTTTTTAAATGCCTGGAGAGTAATTTGTCACCTTAAATCTGATGCAGAAGCCCACAAGGGAATCTGTCAGTCTGTTTCAGTATTTGATTACAAATGTTGACTCACAAATAATGTGGATGCAAAGAAGGTCTTCACTCACTCAGCAACTGAAATCAAATGTTGGATACTTTTCCTTTATAAATACAGACCAGGCCTTTTTGATTCAGCAACGATTTTACAGCCAAGTCATTTCTCAGAGAAATAGGTTCAAGCCCAACATAAGATTGAAATTCACTTTCTATTGTGGCAGATACCTATTCAACATTTATGTTTGAAAGTAGAAATAGTGTAAAATGGCAAACATTTTCAATCCTGAAAAAAGTGAAACATTCTTCAAATTCTTCCTTCAGTAGAGAATATCTATATTCAGAAACTTGTCCCTTAATACGGTACTGCAGGTTTTTTTTCTGCTCTTTCAAGTTTGGAGAGTGCTTCAAATCTCTCTTTCTCAAAATTTTCTTTGAGAAGTCCAAGTTTATCAGAAAATGATTTTACTTCAGAAGTCATATTTAGAATATGTTGGTCTTTACCTTGACGTTTCAGATTTAAATGAATACTTTTTATGACAATTACCAAAAAAAGCAAAGAGTTGAAGTCATTTAGAATATTCCTCCATCAGTACATATGTTTCTTCATTACATTCTTTCAAAAATATTACTATTGCTGGCAAAAGCTGCTTTTCCCTTGCTGAGTCTATGCCCCTTTTTTTTTAAGAGAGCGGGCCTTAAATTTGTTTTAAATCTTAACCACTTCAATACCGGGCATTTTCACGCCCTTCCTGCCCAGGCCAGTTTTCAGCTTTCAGTAGCTGTCGCACTTTGATTGACTATTGCGCGGTCATACAACACTGTACCCATTAGAAACCTTTTTGAGACAGATAGAGCTTTCTTTTGGTGGTATTTCATCACCACTGGGTTTTTTATTTTTGCTAAGCAAATGAAAAAATACTGAACATTTTGAAAAAGATTAAATTAAATTAAATGTTTTTTCTTAGTTTGCAAAGAAGTAATTTTTCTTCTTCACTGATGTGCGCTGATGAGGCTGTATTGATGGGCACTATTAGGTTGCATGGATGGGCACTGATAGGCTGCACTAATGGCACTGATGAAGCGGCATTGATGGGCATTAACCACTTACGGACCGCCCGCCGTCATTATACGGCGGCTGTTTAAAGGAGGATATCGTTGTTATGGCAGCAGCTAGCTGCCATAACCCCGGTATCCCCCGTCTTCAGCGGGCGGTCCGCTACAAGATAAAAGTGGTCTCTGCGGCAGATTCGCCGCAAGATCACTTTTATTGGTGGCGGGAGAGGGGCCCCCCCTCCCGCCGCGATCTGGTGCCCTCCGCCGCTGACCGGAGCCGCCGGCAGCAGTGGAGGCGATAGCGTCTGTCCCCTGGGCTGACATGGAGACGAGTGAGGGGACGATGGCCCCCACCCGTCTCCATGACACTGCAGGCAGAAGTGACGTCAAAACGTCACTTTTGCCCGTAGCTCTTAAAGGGCCAATTTATTTTTTTTATTTTTTATAAATGACAATTTTTTTTCTTTTTTTTATTGCATTTTATTCTAAATATGAGATCTGAGGTCTTTTTGACCCCAGATCTCATATTTAAGAGGTCCTGTCATGCTTTTTTCTATTACAAGGGATGTTTACATAGGAATAAAAGTGAAATTTTTTTTCTTTTTAAACAGTGTAAAAATAAAAACTAAAAGGTAAAATAAATAATAATATAAACATTTTTTAAACGCCCCGTCCCGATGAGCTCGCTTGCAGAAGCGAACGCATATGTGAACAGCACCCGCACATGAAAACGGTGTTCAAACCACACATGTGAGGTATCGCCGGGATCGGTAGAGTGAGAGCAATAATTCTAGCCCTAGACCTCCTCTGTAACTCAAAACATGCAACCTGTAGAATTTTTTAAACGTCGCCTATGGAGATTTTTAAGGGTAAAAGTTTGTTGCCATTCCATGAGCGGGCGCAATTTTGAAGCGTGACATGTTGGGTATCAATTTATTCGCCGCAACATTATCTTTCACAATATAAAAAAAAATTGGCTAACTTTACTGTTGTCTTATTTTTTAATTCAAAAAAGTGTATTTTTTCCAAAAAGAGCGTTGCGCAAATACGGTGTGACAGAAAGTATTGCAACAACATTTTATTCTCTAGGGTGTTAGGAAAAAAAATGTATAATGTTTGAGGTTTCTAAGTAATTTTCTAGCAAAAAAAAATGTTTTTAACTTGTAAATAACAAATCTCAGAAAGAGGCTCGGTCCCTAAGTGGTTAATGAAGCAGCGCTGAAGAGGCGGCACTGATAGGAGGCACTGATAGGCAGCTCTAATTGTGCGGCACTCATGACCACTGATAGGTGGGACTGATATGCGGAACTGATGGGCACTGATAGGCAGTCCTGATGAGGAGGCACTGATAGGCTGCAATAATGGGCACTGATAGGCAGTCCTGATGAGGAGGCACTGATAGGCTGCAATAATGGGCACTGATGAGGCGGCACTGGTGGGCACTAATGAGGCAGCACTGATGAGGTGGCACTGATAGGCAGCCCTGATGAGGAGGTACTGATAGGCAGCACTGATGGGCACTGATGGGCACTGATGGGGCTGCACTGATAATCAGTACCCTGTTTATCTTTGTAAATGTCCCCTGTCACAGTTGCCGGTTACGGCTCTCCTCTACTCACGCTGTGACAGCGCATGAGCAAGTTTGTTTACTGCTGTGATTGGCCCCTTACCCTGATTACAGAATGCCCCAAATGTACGCCCCAGGGGGCACGCAGGGGTCATGGTTCTGGGAGCACATCTAGAAACGCCCTCCTGGAACGAGAGAGTGGGGCTATAGTCGTCTTTTGGCTATAGCATGGGTCTGGGGTGGCTGATCACTGTTTTCATTATATCATTCATGTTCAAAAACTTCCAACACATTTCCTGCTGGGGCAATGAAGGATGCAATGGTAAGATAAAAAAACCTTTGGCAGAGAGTTAAAAATTAATTTATACTGCCAGTGAAAGCAGGAGCTCCATCTGCTGTAATGCTGGCAAGCTTTTCTATTGAATATTTTCTGAAATGAAAAATTCTTTCACTTTTGAAAAGATGTCTTCACCCCTGGTTTGGCCTTTCAAAGGAATGATTTTCATAACTTTTTCCTTTAGTTCAAAGTCACTGCAAACCATTCTAACAAACATAGCTAATTATGAATTATATGTCACATCAACTGATTCATCATGATGAAGAGAAAAAATGTTGCAGTCTTTTTTTTTTTTTTTTTTTTATTTGTGAAATTATGTCAACTGCCATGACTTCAACTCTTCTTGTACGTTTTTTTTTTATCAGAATATTGAAAGGAATTTATTGAGGATATTATTTCTGTGTTTTTTTTTTAAGTTATCAAAGAGTGAATCAGCAGCTTTTAAAAAGGCTTTTTAATTATCTTACTATCCTTTTCTTTTCCTCTTATCCTGCTATCAGCTGAGACATGTGATAAGAGGCCATAGTTGTGGCTATGCTTTTCTCTGCAGGCCTAGGAAACACTCTTTGCTGTGGAAATGGAAAGAAGATGAAATAATTCTTTTCATGTTCATGTGCTTTTTGCCAAGCAAAGTTTTTAATTTCTGTACTTTTTTAAACTAGGACTTAGGTTGGAAAGTCATTATGGCTTTTAGAATGAAGCATTTTGAAGGGTTTCTCAGCATTTCCGTTCTTGGCTAAAATGATGAAAAGTTTGCAAATCAAACACACACACTTCTTATTCACTTCAGTAAAAAAAAAAGTATTCATGTTCCTGTTCACTTTGAAATGTATCCATTTATGGATTTTGCTTACCATTATTATGATGATAGAACAATTGTCACTGCCGACCGACTTGATAGGTGAGTTTCAGGCCTGACTATTCTTGGATCTGGCCTGGCTGGGTTGAGTTCAGGCCTGGCTGAGTGGTTAGGTTGAGTTCAGGCCTGGCTGAGTGGTTAGGTTGAGTTCAGGCCTGGTTGACTGGTTTGATTTCTGGTCTGGCTGCCTAGGTCACCTAGCTGGCTTGTTGAGTTCTGGCCTGGCTGGTTGGGTTTGGCTTGGTTAACTAGGCAACTTTTTGTCTGTCAAAGCAGTGTACATTTTGGTCAGGACAGTGTAGGAGTCAGTAGTATGTAACACAAAGTGCAGGAGTAAGTAATGCAGAGTTCAGAGGTCAGTAGTAGATAACGCAGAGTGCAGGGGTCAGAGTAAGTACTGTAGAGTTCAAAGGCCAGAAATATGTAATACAGTGTGGAAGGGTCACAATTAAGGAATGCAGTAAGTATTGCAGAGTGCAGAGGTCAGTAGTATGTAATGCAGATTTATACAGCACAGATCCCCCCCCCCCCCTTTCATTCAGTCACCAGATCTCAGATGCAGTGGTGCCTTATAGAGTGAAGGAGGACCTCCCAGGTTTCCTCTCAACTGTGTCATAAGACATATATAAGCCGAAGAGGAGCCTATGATTTCCCTCTGCAATGTTGCTTTCATCTAAGGTGAGGGTTGCCTTCCACCTATTAGATGACTGCAATCAAAAAGTAGTTCAAAATGATTATCCTCTAAACATCTTTGCAAAGGTGCTTGAAGCATTTGCCAAACTAAAGGGCATGCCATTGGATTCGTATAAGTCCATGGGGGTGACGGAAGTGGTCTTTAAAAAAAAAAAAAATCCTGTGTCCAGCACTTTCCGTTATCTACTGCCAAAGTCCATTATGGAAAAGTAACAAGCTTGTCCCAGGGCTATAAGAGGCTCTTTACTCTGGGAAGAAAATATGTGTCCTCATGGGTGCAGGCATTAAGCTTCCTGAAGTCCATGCAGAGCACTTTCATCATTCTTTCGAACAAGGACAAATCAGCGTAAAAATCAGGAACACCTGAAAACCTTTGGTTACAATTTTTTCCTGGTTAACCTACAGATTTTTTTCTCCATTATACTTCCCTTAAATCAAGGTTTCAAGCTTGTCTAGGCTGTTAAGCATATAATATTCACCCAGTATTTTTTGCAGGGGGTAATTAACAGTGAGTTTAACTGCAGGGGCTTCGGAGTCTCCCACTAAGACAATGCCAAACCAAGTTCTTATTTCAGATTCAAGTTGTGTCCAAACAGCAGCAGCAAGATAGGGTACAAGCCCAGCAGTGTCCTCCTGCCCTCAGAGAGCTGTCACCTGAGAGGACGGTCATTATGGCGGGTGCCTCCTATGGAGGCGGGTTGGTCACGTTTTTTTTTTTCTTTTTCGGTCATTCGGCGGAGCAAGAGAAGAAGAAGGAGACTTCATGGGACAGTTTTATTTTTTAATTTTTAATAAAGGACTTGTCCCCAAGCCGTGTCTTGTCATTTTTACCATTTTTACACTTTTTTGTGAAATGGTAGGGGTACATTTGTACCCGTTACCATTTCACACGGGGGGAGAGGCCGGGATCTGGGGGTCCCCTTGTTAAAGGGGGCTTCCAGATTCCGATAAGCCCCCTGCCCGCAGACCCCCACAACCCCTGGGCAAGGGTTGTGGGGATGAGGCTACCCCAAAGCACCCTCCGCATGTTGAGGGCATGTGGGCTGGTACGGTTCAGGAGGGGGGGTGCTCTAACGTCCCCCCCTCTTTTCCTGCGGCCTGCCAGGTTGCGTGCTCGGACAAGGGTCTGGTATGGATTTTTGGGGGGACCCCATGTCATTTTTTTTTTAATTTTGGCGCGGGGTTCCCCTAAAATTCATACCAGACCTGAAGGGCCTGGTATGGAATTTGGGGGGGAATCCCATGCTGTTTTTTCAATGACTTTTATGTGTATTGCCGGGACCGACAATTCATTATAGCCGCGAGTACTTTTAAATTACTTTTTTTCCTTTAGAAATGTCATTTTTTGCAGGGACTGTTGTAAACACGGGAAACATGCACCACTTTACAGGCATACTATAGACACCCCCCAGGTACGAAATTTAAAGGAATATTTCACTTTTATTGTTTCACTTTAAACATTATAAAAATCACTGCTCCCGAAAAAACGGCCATTTTTAAAACTTTGTTTTGCATTGATACATGTCCCCTGGGGCAGGACCCGGGTCCCCAAACACTTTTTATGACAATACCATGCATATAAGCCTTTAAAATTAGCACTTTTGATTTCTCCCATAGACTTTTAAAGGGTGTTCGGCGGCTTTCGAATTTGCCGCGAACACCCCAAATTGTTTGCTATTCAGCGAACAGGCGAACACCCGATGTTTGAGTCGAACTTATGTTCGACTCGAACATCGGGCTCATCCCTAATTGTAATATGTGTGAATTAAAAATCCCTGTTTTTCATTGCAGTTTGCTGGAAAGGGTGTATAACAATGTGTAGCGGGTCCATTCAGAATTTGCAGTGCCAGCCTCGTACACACAATCGGATTATCGCCAGGGTATTGTGTGATGACAGACTGTTTGACTAAAATGCGACCATTAGTACGCTCCATCAGACAATTGTTGGCCAACTTTCCGCCGACAAATGTTGGTTACCAGGCTAGTAAATTTTCGGCGCACAACGGTCTGTTGTCAGATTTTCCGACCGTGTGTACACAAGTCCGTCAAACAAAATTCCAAAGTACAAACACACATGCTCGGAAGCAAGGACGAGCCAGAAGCGGTCGGTCTTGTAAACTAGCGTTCGCAATGGAGAATTAACATTCTTTAATGGGATACTAATGAAGCTGCTTTGCTGGTGATACTGATGGAGTTCTGCCAAACGTATTTTCAAAGGCTTTTTTTTCTAGTGATATCAAGAATAATATTATTATGCTTGTTTTTTTTATATTTTTTTGGCCAAGCTACCATAACACCATTATCCCATCGTTTTTAATCTCAAAGATACAACTATGTTGGTGTCCTTTGTTAATTTTACATTGTATTTTTGAAAATATAACTGCCTACTCCCAAACTGTCATTTGAAGTAAAACATATAGCCAAGTATTATTCTACACAATTGTTTTTATTGTACATTAAAAAAATGAAAACAAATAAAGTTAGACATGCAATCTGCCAATAAAACTTAAGCAAAACTTAAGCAAAAAGTGCATTCTATGCATCCAAAAATATAGAAAATATACCAAATCAAATCATTATTCAACCAAAAAATAAAATAAAAGCCTCATGCATGTGTCCTGCTTCTTAATATAGGGGGTCAACAATGCCAAGCAGGGGTCCATCATCCAGAGATAATTCCCCAAATCATCGGATTATTCTTCTGGAGCTCCCACAGCAAAGGCATATGACATAATTGGTCACGATTAATAAAGAAATCCTCCTCCTCCTGTTCCTGGACTGGACTTGGGTCAATAATTACAAGGCCAATAATAACACGTTATCTCCTCCGATTCCGCAACATGTCTGGTTGACGAACGACCGTTCAGAAACAAATTGAAACGCACAAAACGAAAAGTGTGAAATGAAAGGTGCGCAATGAAAAGTGTGAAATGAAAAGCACGAATCAACACTCACCAAACTTCTACTAACATGAAATTAGCAGAAGGAGCCCAAAGGGTGGCACCTGACAAATTAACTTCCTCTTTATCGGCTCGTAGTATGTCTAGTATGTCACTACGTTTGTGTTTGTTGGCCAACAATTATGTACCGTTTGCATGCAAGACAAAATCCAGGCACACGCCCTCCGTACAAAAGTCTGACGCTTTGTCTGCGGAAAATCCGATCGTGTGTACGAGGCTTAAGGCCAGCCATAGACGATTCTAATAGTGCTGAACCGTCCGAGATTTGATCCGTGTGTGAGTGGCTTAAATGTACTAATTGCTCGGCAGGAGGGATTCCCCTGTCAATACTGCCTTTGTTGATGGGGGAATCGTGCAAATTTCTTTCATTACAACCACAAGATTAGCCTAAGAAGAGGAAAGCTGAAGGGTATTGGATGCATCACCCGTCTCCTGGCTACATGTTGTTCACTGTACTTTATTGGAGTTAAAAATCAAATAAAATGAATAATTTATTACATTCACTGAATAACAGAAAACACCTATAACAAGGGATGTTAAACATTATACAGAATATCTAAAACATCCTTTTGAAGAGGTTGAAAAGAAATAATATAAAAAGCACAGCTTCACCACCATTGATGTCCAATCTACCTGCCAGAATTCAGTGACAGGTAAGTAGCAATATTCTTTTTTCCTGGCTACAGAAGTTCCCCAGTGGATGTTTGCCCGCTAATTTAATTTAGGTACAATAAACACATCCTCCCTATTTCTTGTATGGGTATCACAGAGTAATGCCCCGTACACACGGTCGGATTTTCCGATGGAAAATGTGTGATAGGACCTTGTTGTCGGAAATTCCGACTGTGTGTAGGCTACATTTTCCATCGGATTTTCCGACACACAAAGTTTGAGAGCAGGCTATAAAATTTTCCGACAACAAAATCCGTTGTCGGAAATTTCCGATTGTGTGTACACAAATCCGACGGACAAAGTGCCACGCATGTTCAGAATAAATAAAGAGATGAAAGCTATTGGCTACTGCCCTGTTTATAGTCCCGACGTACGTGTTTTATGTCACCGCGTTCAGAACGATCGGAATTTTCGGACAACTTTGTGTGACCGTGTGTATGCAAGACAAGTTTGAGCCAACATCCGTCGGAAAACATCCTAGGATTTTGTTGTCGGAATGTCCGATCAATGTCCGACCGTGTGTACGGGGCATTAGAAAGTGAAAGAAAATTTCCACATTGGCACTCGAGACAGCCCCATTCTATTCTAATCTAATAAAAAATGTTTTTACTAGCTTGATTTATGCTTTAACGTGACAGGCATTAGGTAGGAAAGGTATGAAAGGCACATGCTTCATAGAAATAAGCAAAGTATATCGTGCTTCACAAGAAATAAGGCATGGGTATTTATTATGACAACATGCAATTACAAGCGGCTGCAAATGAGATCGTGAAGGCACGTTTGCAGTACACACTTCATGATTTATTATTCCTACATGAAAAGCAAATGCAAGCTAACTGATGTTAGATCGCTCCAAAACATTTCGAGGAAATACAATTTCGATACAAGGAAGATCAAAACTAGCAATGAGCAAATCTGCCTGGAATGTTGCTCAAAGTGATCTCTATTGAAGTTTATGGGGGAAGCACTTCTTGTTCTTCTATTCAGAAGACATGGGAAGTTCAGCAGTGCCATGAGGAACACGTGCTAATGGCAAAATTAAAATTTAAATGAAATAAATAAAACAGTATTTCTCCCTACACAGAATTGTCAGCTTTCCATCAACACTCTTATGCCACGTACACACGAGCGGACTTTTCAGCATCAAAGGTCCGACGGTCTTTCGACGGAGTTACGACGGACTTTCGAACGACCGGACTTGCCCACACACAAACGGACTAAAGTCCGTTCGAAAGTCTGTTGTACTGAACGTGATGACATACGAAGGGACTAGAATACGGAAGTTCATAGCCAGTAGCCAATAGCTGCCCTAGTGTCCTTTTTTGTCCGTCGGACTAGCATATAGATGAACAGAGTGCCCTATACACACGTGCAGACTTTTCGGCATCAAAGGTCCGACGGTCTTTCCGACGGACTTTCGACGGACTTTCTAATGAACGGACTTTCCTACACACGATCACACCAAAGTCCGACGGATTCGTACGTGATGACGTACGACCGGACTAGAATAAGGAAGTTGCTAGCCAGTAGCCAATAGCTGCCCTTGCGTCCTTTTTTGTCCGTCGGACTAGCATACAGACGAACGTATTTTTCGACCGGACTCGAGTCCGTCGGAAAGATTTGAAACATGTTCCAAATCTAAAGTCCGTCTGATTTTCGACAGAAAAAGTCAGCTGAAGGTCCGATGAAGCCCACATACGGTCGGATTGTCCGAAGGATTCGTTCCGTCAGACCAGTCCAGTCGAAAAGTCCACCCGTGTGTACACGGCTTTACACAGTAGGTGAGGTTGAAAAAAGACACAAGTCCATCAAGTCCAACCTATGTGTGTGATTATATGTCAGTATTACATTGTAAATCCCTGTATGTTGTGGTCATTCAGGTGCTTATCTAATAGTTTTGTGAAACTATCGATGCTCCCTAGACACGTGCATTCGTTTTCGTCCGAATTTTGGGTATTTTCGATATCATTTTAACAAACGATAACGAACGTGCAGAAACCTAAAATGAAAGATCCGACATAAACAAATGCTTTATTTTCGTTTTCGTTGTGACAACAGTTCGATATAGATAGGAGATTCAACATGATGCTGACAATAGCGATCTGTGTCTATCGAACCTGTGGTCGAATGTGCCTAACCTTATCTCTATTAGTCCAAGATTATTCTACATAGAGAGAAAAGATTCGACATTATAGAGACAATAAAAAAAAGGTCAAATGTGCCTAACCTAACTCTATTAGTCCAAGATTATTCGACACAGAGAGAAAAGATTCGACATGAAGATTGGACGAAGCAGTCACCGCGAGCGGACATTTATGGTCAAATGCTCCGCTCATAGGCTATAGAAGAATTCTAATGTTGGTTGACTAGTAATAATAATTAATAAATATAATTATTACTAGTGTCATACAACATTAGAATTCTACTATAGCTTGTAGGAGGAACATTCAACCGGAAATGTACGATTGCGGCGTCGTACAGTTTAGCTGCTCCGTCGAATCTTCTTAGAACATTCGACAGACACCAGACACCAAAATAAATAAAAACTAATTTCGGGAGTAACTAAATAAATGTATTTTTCGGACGAAAACCCAAAACAAAATATTTCAGTGTGCACATGTCTAATGTTCCCCGCTGAGACCACCACCTGTGGAAGGGAATTCCACATCCTTGCCGCTCTTACAGTAAAGAACCCTCTACGTAGTTTAAGGTTAAACCTCTTTTCTTCTAATTTTAATGAGTGGCCACGTATCTTGTTAAACTCCCTTCTGCGAAAAAGTTTTCTCCCTATTGTGGGGTCACCAGTATGGTATTTGTAAACTGAAATCATATCCCCTCTCAAGCGTCTCTTCTCCAGAGAGAATAAGTTCAGTGCTCGCAACCTTTCCTCATAACTAACATCCTCCAGACCATTTATTAGCTTTGTTGCCCTTCTTTGTACTCGCTCCATTTCCTGTACATCCTTCCTGAGGACTGGTGCCCAGAACTGGACAGCATACTCCAGGTGCGGCCGGACCAGAGTCTTGTAGAGCGGGAGAATTATCGTTTTATCTCTGGAGTTGATCCCCTTTTTAATGCATGCCAATATTCTGTTTGCTTTGTTAGAAGCAGCTTGGCATTGCCTGCCATTGTTGAGCCTATCATCTACTAGGACCCCCAAGTTAAACCTCTTTTCTCATTTTAATGAGTGTCAACGTGTCTTATTAACCCCTAGCCGACCGGCTCACACCGATATCCGTCGGCAGAAGGGCACGTACAGGCAGATTAACGTACCTGTAAGTTGCCCTTTAAGACACGGCATTGTGGGCGTGCGCGCCCACCGCGAGCTCCGGGAGTGTGAGCGCGGGTTCCGCGGACTCGATGTCCGCGGGGATACCCGCGATCGTCTCAAGAAGAGGAAGAATGGGGAAATGCTGATGTAAACAAGCGTCTCCCCGTTTTGCCTAGTGACACTGACACTGATCACCGCTCCCTGTGATCAGGAGCAGTGTGGTGTCACACGTAGCCCATCCCCCCACAGTTAGAATCACTCCATAAGACACACTTAACCCCTACAGCGCCCCCTAGTGGTTAACCCCTTCACTGCCAGTCACATTTACACAATAATCAGTGCATTTTTAATCGCACTGATCGCTGTATAAATGTGAATGGTCCCAAAATAGCACCAAAAGTGTCCGATCTGTCCACCATAATGTCACAGTCACGATAAAAATCGCAGATCACCGCCATTACTAGTAAACAAAAAATTATTAATAAAAATGCCATAAATCTATCCCCTATTTTGTAGACACTATAACTTTTGTTCAAACCAATCAATAAACACTTATTGCGATTTTTCTTTACCAAAAATATGTAGAAGAATACGTATCAGCCTAAACTAAGGAAAAAAAAAATTTTTTATATATTTTTTGGGGATATTTATTATAGCAAAAAGTAAAAAATATTGTGTTTTTTTTCAAAATTGACGCTCTTTGTTTATAGCTTTATGTTCCTAGGGATTAGGAACAGCGATCTCTCTGTACTTCCATTCAGTCCCCTCCCCCCACAGTTAGAAACATCTCCCAGGGAACACATTTAACCCCTTGATCACCACTAGTGTTTACCAGGGGCGGATCCAGAGTCTAGTCTCGGGAGGGGCACTGCCAGAAAATAAGGCTACTTTCACACTGGGGCAGGCGTCGGCGGTAAAGTGGCGCTATTTTTAGCGCTGTTTTAGCGCCGCTATTTGGCCGCTAGCGGGGTGGTTTTATCTCATTTATTTCTACTGAGACACACAGCCGCTATATCCCAATATGACATGCTGGTGCGGGTCCTTGAATAAACCCTGCCTGCATTCTGGGATCCACACACATGACATATTGGGATATATAACGGCTGTGTGTCACAGTAGAAATAAATGGGATGCTGGCATTGGGATGCATGTAACACTTTATGCGTCCCCAAGCCAGTAAAAGACAGCCCTGCATGTTAGACGCATGTCTGCTGCGGGTGGAGATCACTCCGCCTGACAGGGAAGTGAAGTGACACTCGCACCGCTGTGCTGCAAATCTGCCAGTGTGTAGCAGCGGCCCCGGTGTCACATCACTTCCAGACCCCATAGTGATGCCACTGGCCCCCTCTAAATGAACTGATGGGGCCCAGGGAATATATTTTAGGCCAACTGGGACTTTGGGAGAGCCAGGGGAAGCAGAAATAAAGTCCCTGCAGCTGCATTTAGAAGCCTCGTAACGCAAATCTGGTGAGGTGGCGGAGGGAGAAAGCCTTGGAGTCAGTACCATTTTCGGGGGGGGGGGGCAATTGCCCTGTTGCCCCCCCTGGATCCGCCCCTGGTGTTAACCCCTTCTCTGCCAGTGTCATTTATACAGCAATCAGTGCATTTTTATAGCACTGATCGCTGTATAAATGTCAATGGTCCCAAAAAAGTGTCAAAAGCGTCCGATCTGTCCGCCACAATGTTGCAGTCCCGCTAAAAACAGCTCATCACTGCAATTACTAGTAAAATGTAGAACAATACATATTGACCTAAACTGATAAAGAAATTAGTTTTTTTTATTTTTTGGGGGGTATTTATTATAGCAAAAAGTAAAATATATGTATATTTTTTTTCAAAATTGTCATTTTTTTGTTTATAGCGCAAAAAATAAAAAACACAGAGGTGATCAAATACCACCAAAAGAAAGCTCTATTTGTGGGGAAAAAAGGAAGTCAATTTTGTTAGGGAGCCACAACGCACGACTGCGCAATTGTCAGTTAAAGCAACGCAGTGCCAAATCGCAAAAAAAAAGCTCTGGTCTTTGGGCAGCCAAATGGTCCGGAGCTGAAGTGGTTAAACTCCCTTCCGCAAAAAAGTTTTATCCCTATTGTGGGGTCACCAGTACGGTATTTGTAAATTGAAATCATATCCCCTCTCAAGCGTCTCTTCTACAGAGAGAATAAGTTCAGTGCTTGTAACCTTTCCTCATAACTAAGATCCTCCAGACCCTTTATTAGCTTTGTTGCCCTTCTTTGTACTCGCTCCATTTCCAGTACATCCTTCCTGAGGACTGGTGCCCAGAACTGGACAGCATACTCCAGGTGCGGCCGGACCAGAGTCTTGGAGAGTGGAGAATTATTGTTTTATCTCTGGAGTTGATCCCCTTTTTAATGCCAATATTCTGTTTGCTTTGTTAGCAGCAGCTTGGCATTGCATGCCATTTCTGAGCCTATCATCTACTAGGACCCCCAGGTCCTTTTCCATCCTAGATTCCCCCAGAGGTTCTCCCCCCAGTGTATAGATTGCATTACTATTTTTGCCACCCAAATGCATTATTTTACATTTTTCTACATTGAACCTCATTTGCCATGTAGTTGCCCACCCCATTAATTTGTTCAGATCTTTTTGCAAGGTTTCCACATCCTGCGGAGAAGTTATTGCCCTGCTTAGCTTGGTATCGTCTGCAAATACAGAGATTGAACTGTTTATCCCATCCTCCAGGTCATTTATGAACAAAATCAATAGGATTGGTCCCAGGACAGAACTCTGAGGGACCCCACTCTGATTATATGATACAAATAAAGATGCAGCACAACTAAAACAGTGGGGTTGATTTACTAAAACTGAGTTTGAGTGCAAAAGAGAGTGCAAAATCTGGTGCAGCTGTGCATGGTAGACAATCAGCTTCTGAATTTAACTTGTTCAATTAGGCTTTGACAATAAAACCTGGAAGCTGATTGATTTCCCTGCAGAGTTGCACCAAATTTTGCACTCTCCAGTTTTAGTAAATTAACCCCAGTGTTCCTTAACCACTCGCCGACCATCCAACGTCATTATACGGCGGCAGCTCGTTAATCGCTGTAGCTGTACAGCAGTCCCTTTAACAGCTACAGCGCCTCGGCATGGCACAGCGGGGGGAGCCGATGCGCCTGGCCGGTGACCACAATGTCCGCACGCAATCGATCCACAGAGATCCAAAACGAGGATCTTTTAATGTAAACAAACAAATCCCCGTTCTGACAAGGGCATTCAGAGTGATTGCCTGTTTCTAGTGATTAGGAACAGCGATCTCTCTGTACTTCCATTCAGTCCCATCTCCCCACAGTTAGAAACACCTCCCAGGGAACACATTTAACCCCTTGATCACCACTAGTGTTAACCCCTTTCTCTGCCAGTGACATTTATACAGTAATCAGTGCATTTTTATAGCACTGGTCGCTGTATAAATGTCAGTGATCCCAAAAAAGTGTCAAAAGTGTCCGATCTGTCCGCCGCAATGTTGCAGTCCCACCAAAAACAGCTGATCACTGCAATTACTAGTAAAAAATAATAATAATAATAAAAATGCCATAAATATATCCCCTATTTTGTAGACGCTATAACTTTTGCGCAAACCAATCAATATACGCTTATTGCAATGTTTTTACCAAAAATATGTAGAACAATACATATTGACCTAAACTGATGAAGAAATGTGTTTTTTTACATTTTTTGGGGGATATTTATTATAGCAAAAAGTAAAAGAAAATATATATTTTTTTTTGAAAATTGTCGGTCTTTTTTTGTTTATAGCGCAAAAAATGAAAACCGCAGAGGTATTCAAATACCACCAAAAGAAAGCTCTATTTGTGGGAAAAAAAGGACATCAATTTTGTTTAGGTGGCTCTGAGTTCCACAGCAATCAAGGCCAGACAGGAAGTGATGTTGCAGGTGACCTGACCGACCTGGACGTGAGGTCATCCTTGGCCATCTTGCCCCCTGTGTTCCCAAATGGGAAAATACAGAGAACATTCTGGCAAGGTCACTTCAAACCAGGCGGAAAAACTGCAAACATGACAGACAACCACCTGGCTTCAATCAGCTCCCCAATGACATCAGATACACATAAATGCAACTTTCATATACAGTGGGGATGGAAAGTATTCAGACCCCCTTACATGTTTCACTCTTTGTTATATTGCAGCCATTTGCTAAAATCATTTAAGTTAATTTTTTCCTTATTAATGTACACACAGCACCCCATATAGACAGAAAAACACAGAATTGTTGACATTTTTGCAGATTTATTAAAAAAGAAAAACTGAAATATCACATGGTCCTAAGTATTCAGACCCTTTGCTCAGTATTTAGTAGAAGCACCCTTTTAATCTAATACAGTCATGAGTCTTTTTTGGAAAGATGTAACACGTTTTTCACACCTGGATTTGGGGATCCTCTGCCATTCCTCCTTGTAGATTCTCTTCAGTTCTGTCAGGTTGGATGGTAAACGTTGGTGGACAGACATTTTTAAGCCTCTCCAGAGATGCTCAATTGGGTTTAAGTCAGGGCTCTGGCTGGGCCATTCAAGAACAGTCACGGAGTTGTTGTGAAGCCACTCCTTCGTTATTTTAGCTGTGTGCTTAGGGTCATTGTCTTGTTGGAAGGTAAACCTTCGGCCCAGTCTGAGGTCCTGAGCACTCTGGAGAAGGGTTTCATCCAGGATATCTCTGTACTTGGCCGCATTCATTTTTCCCTCGATTGCAACCAGTCGTCCTGTCCCTGCAGCTGAAAAACACCCCCACAGCATGATGCTGTCACCACCATGCTTTACTGTTGGGACTGTATTGGATAGGTGATGAGCAGTGCCTGTTTTTTTCCACACATACCGCTTAGAATTAAGGACAAAAAGTTCTATCTTGGTCTCATCAGACCAGAGAATCTTATTTCTCACCATCTTGGAGTCCTTCAGGTGTTTTTTAGCAAACTCCATGCGGGCTTTCATGTGTCTTGCACTGAGGAGAGGCTTCCGTCAGGCGACTCTACCATAAAGCCCCGACTGGTGGAGGGCTGCAGTGATTGACTTTCTACAACTTTCTCCCATCTCCCGACTGCATCTCTGGAGCTCAGCCACAGTGATCTTTGGGTTCTTCTTTACCTCTCTCACCAAGGCTTTTCTCCCCCGGACGACCAGCTCTAGGAAGGGTTCTGGTTGTCCCAAACGTCTTCCATTTGAGCATTATGGAGGCCACTGTGCTCTTAGGAACCTTAAGTGCAGCAGAATTTTTTTGGCCAGATCTGTGCCTTGCCACAATTCTGTCTCTGAGCTCTTCAGGCAGTTCCTTTGACCTGATTCTCATTTGCTCTGATATGCACTGTGAGCTGTAAGGTCTTATATAGACAGGTGTGTGGCTTTCCTAATCAAGTCCAATCAGTATAATCAAACACAGCTGGACTCAAATGAAGGTGTAGAACCATCTCAAGGATGATCAGAAGAAATGGACAGCACCTGAGTTAAATATATGAGTGTCACAGCAAAGGGTCTGAATACTTAGGACCATGTGATATTTCAGTTTTTCTTTTTTAATAAATCTGCAAAAATGTCAACAATTCTGTGTTTTTCTGTCAATATGGGGTGCTGTGTGTACATTAATGAGGAAAAAAATGAACCTAAATGATTTTAGCAAATGGCTGCAATATAACAAAGAGTGAAAAATTTAAGGGGGTCTGAATACTTTCCGTCCCCACTGTATGTAAAAACAGCCAACCCTGGGCTCCATTGCAACAGGAAATGACTTTACAGATGACCTAATCGACCTGGAAGTGACATGATCAGTGGCCATCTTGGCATGTGACACGTGGGTGATCCATTGAAGAGAAGTCTGGGATATCTGGAATTCACTGGTGGTTGGCCACACATACATATTTAAGGACTTTTTTTGTTTCATCACTTGGGACTCATTTATTTAAGAGGCACTGTTTTAGTTGCGCTGCATTATTATTTGTATAATATCTTAGAGGGGTGGAGTGAAAACGCCTAGCGGTGCTGAGCAGCAACTAAGAATTCACAGATTTGTGAGCACATTGATTTGCTTGTAATTTAGGTACATTAGGTTTATATGTTACAGATAGTTTATGGTATTTTGTATTAATAGCGACTGCTCTGACTGTCTTTCACTTTCCACACTGATAATATGGCTGCTGTGAACCCACATTTTAGTTGTAGGGGGTGGAGTTATTCATTCCTTCAAATTATTGGCCATTATGGCTTCACTGACCAGCAGCAAAACGTTATGCACTGCATTATGTGAAGATTTCACAATTTGGGAACTTCCAGGGGATTCCCTGTGAACCCATGGTAGCTGCTAACACAGGCCTCAACCCTACCTGCCACACTGTTAGCTAATGTTTGTAAGGCCTCACTCACACGGGCGTATCTAAGCTAACATCTGTACAAAGGGCCATCTTTGCCAACATCTGATGCACAGGTGTTCCATGCATCCGCGTGCAAGCAGTCCCATCCTGTCTATTGTTTTAGGACTGTCTGCATTTGGGGACACACAGCTGCACCCACACAGCTGTCAAATTGGTCCCAATAGAAATGAATGGAACTGCCTGCATGCAGATGTTCAAAATAGCTGTGCAACCCGTACAGGCAAAGCCGGTCCTTCACATGGCTGCACGCTTAGATATGCTTGTGTGAACAAGGCCTTGTTGAGTGTCTCAGACCAACAGAACATCCCATGATGAAAGTCACTAATGATTTAAACCAAAGATGGTAGCTTCTACTTTGATGCAGCACTGCATATAACCACTTCAGCTCTAGAAGATTTTACCCCCCCATGACCAGTCCAGACATGACCAATACACTTTTGCATTCGGCACTGACGTATTAACTGGCGGTTAATTAAAGATTAATTTAACTGGGGATTGCACGCTGTACCCAAGCAAAATTGATGTAGCAAGCAAAAATAGAGCTTTCTTTTGGTGGTAATAAACAGCAAAGTGCAGCGCTAATATAATATATGAAAATAAAAACAAAAATAAAGATGGATCTCACTAAGTAACATGAAAAAAATCAGTGAGCAAACATATAACAATTCAATCAATGATGAACAAAAACTTAAATCACAAGTGCATGTGAAAAATATAAAAAGAAGTCCAAAAGTTCTTGATATATGCACAAATAAATAGAGAACACCCATCCAGGAAGAGATGTGACAAAGGTGCCTATAAATGATCCACCAAAACGTGTGTGAGTAGAATCTGCTTACCGAACGGCGATGACTACTATTACGGCAGTCTCGCCCAGCATAGGGATTATGGTCTCCCAAAACCAGGGGTACAATTCAGGATCAGTGGTTCTAACAATCCATCAAAACCGGAAATACAAAAGAGAACACTTCCATAGTGCAATATTGTATGATAAAAAGGATTTAATAGTAAAAAGAAGGAATCACACTTACAATATTGCAGGAGATATGCAGCATATAAAATATCAAATATCAAGCAGAGCGGCGGCGTCTCTGTGTACTGCGATTCACTTCCTGTATTCAAAGCCCATCCGAGAACGTGATGACGTCACCGTCGCAGGCTCCTCCCTACGCGTTTCGTCACGATAGGACGTCGTCTGGGGATTGGCCAGGTGACAGGTAATCACGTCTAGTGTATGTAATGGGACTGAATCCAAAGGAGCCATATTGACTTCTGGCTGCTAATAGTAAACATATGCATAACCAGGAAGTGACAAGAGGAAGATCGCCATCTTGTGGAGATAAAGAAGATTTGTGGATAAAGCTTTGCACAGGAAGGAATAGGGGCACAACTGATACACCGGCCGCAACTAAATCTTAAAAAACAATAATAAATGATATAAAATAAAAATCTGCCTATATCCAATCCTCAAAAAAACTAAACATAAGTAAAGACCTGTCTACTAGAGGAAAGAGATAAGAAGCATCCCAGATAGTGATTAAAGGGTGGATTGACTGCATAATCTCGATGAAAAAATAATGACATATAAGGATAAAAAGTAAAGTGAAATATAAAAATTACAAAGAGATAAATGTGGGGGGTGGTATAACACTTATGCATTGTTGATAAAGCAGTTTATATCCCACTCCACATTTAACCCTTGCGGTCTGGAAGATAACATGTCAAAGATCCATCTAGTCTCAAGTCTAGAAATGGATCTGACCATGTTACTTCCTCTCCAGTGGGGACGTATTCTATCAATGGCTAAAAAAAGGGTACCTTTTAGTTTTTTATTATGGTGTTTGGCATAGTGCCTGGAAAGGTTATGTTTCGTAAATCCTCGTTTAATATTAGCGACATGTTCTGAAAGACGCACGTGAAGTTCACGTTTAGTGCGTCCAATATACTGCTTTGAGTAGGGACACTGGATAAGATAAGGATATAGATATAGATAGGATAAGATATACAACATATTGAGTGGAGCATGTTATAAAAGACTCTATGTTGTATATCTTACCTGTGACTGTCGAACTAAAAGTTTCACATTTCCTGCCCCTGAAAGAATTAATCTGGCAGATCTTGCATCTGCGACAGGGGAAGAAACCCTTCATATTTTGAGAAAGATTTATTTTGATCACTACTGTTTTTTTTTTTTTTTTTGCGATTTAAACAAAAAAAAGACCAAAACTTTTGAAAGAAATATATATTTTTTACTTTCTGCTATAAAACCTATCCAACAAAAGAAAAATCAAATGTCTTTATACATTTTGGGCAAAATGTATTCTGCTACATGTTTTTGTTTAAAAAAAATCCCAATACATGTATATTGATTGGTTTGCATTAAAGTTATAACACTTGCAAACTATGGTACAGTGCCTTGCAAAAGTATTGTCCCCCTTGGCTTTTTACCTATTTTGTTACATTACAGCCTTTAGTTCAATGTTTTTTTTTCATCTGAATTATATATGATGGATCAGAACACAATGGTCTAAGTTGGTGAAGTAAAATTAGAAAAATATATACCGTATATACTCGAGTATAAGTCGATCTGAGTATAAGTCGAGGCCCCTAATTTACCACAAAAAACTGGGAAAAACGTATTGACCCGAGTATAAGACGAGGGTGACAAATGAAGAGGGTCAACAATGCCCATCTGCAGCTACATGCCTCCCTGTGTCCTGTGCAGCCTACTTGTATCCTGTGCATGTGTCCTGTGTCCTGTGCATGTGTCCTGTACATGTGTCCTGTACATGTGTATGTGTCCATGTGTCCTGTACATGTGCATGTGTCCTGTGTCCTGTACATGTGTATGTGTCCTGTGCATGTGTCCTGTACATGTGTCCTGTGTCCTGTACATGTGTATGTGTCCTGTGTCCTGTACATGTGCATGTGTCCTGTGTCCTGTACATGTGTATGTGTCCTGTGCATGTGTCCTGTACATGTGTCCTGTGTCCTGTGTCCTGTACATGTGCATGTATCCTGTGTCCTGTACATGTGCATGTGTCCTGTGTCCTGTACATGTGTATGTGTCCTGTGCATGTGTCCTGTACATGTGTCCTGTACATGTGTCCTGTACACGTGTATGTGTCCCTGTGTCCTGTACATGTGTCCTGTACATGTGTCCTGTACATGTGTATGTGTCCCTGTGTCCTGTACATGTGTCCTGTACATGTGTATGTGTCCCTGTGTCCTATGTCCTGTACATGTGTCCTGTGTCCCTGTGTCCTGTGTCCTGTACATGTGTCCTGTGTCCTGAACATGTGTCCTGTGTGCATGTGTCCTGTGTCCCTGTGCAGCCTACCTGTGGCGATCTCCATCCTCCGATCAGTGTGTGATAATACACTTCGGCGGCCATTCCACTGTTCAAAAGCCGCGCCTCCTCCTCGTCTGTGATAGGCAGAACACTTAGCAGTCCGCGGTCAGCCTATCACGGACATTCTCTCGTTCTCATACCACGGACGAGGATGAGAGAATGTCCGTGATAGGCTGTACACTGACAGCTGTTCAGCCTATCACAGACAAGCAGGAGGTGCGGCTTTTGAAAGCTGAAATAGCCTCCGAAGGAATTATCACACGCCGGCTGCCGTCTGACTGCATGACACGCTGATCATGCAGACAGACGGCGGTGACTCGAGTATAAGTCGAGGGGGGCACTTTCAGCACAAAAAAAAAGGGCTGACAAATTCGACCTATACTCGAGTATATACAGTAAGTACCGTATATGTATGTGTATATATATATATATAGATATATATATATCTATATATAGATATATATATATATATATAGATATATATATATCTATATATCTATATATAGATATATATATATCTATATATATCTATATATAGATATATATATATATGGAAAAGGACCTGGGGGTCCTAGTAGATGAAAGGCTCAGCAATGCATGCAATGCCAAGGTGCTGCTAGCAAAGCAAACAGAATACTGGCATGCAATAAAAAGGGGATCAACTCCAGAGATAAAACAATAATTCTCCTGCTCTACAAGACTCTGGTCCGGCCGCTCCTGGAGTATTCTGTCCAGTTCTGGGCACCAGTCCTCAGGAAGGATGTACTGGAAATGGAGCGAGTACAAAGAAGGGCAACAAAGCTAATAAATGGTCTGGAGGATATTAGTTATGAAGAAAGGTTACAAGCACTGAACTTATTCTCTCTGGAGAGAGACGCTTGAGAGGGGATATGATTTCAATTTACAAATACTGTACTGGTGACCCCACA